>NW_027507685.1:45622302-45794802 GCF_037356315.1 Lithobates pipiens | reverse complement strand
CCAATGGATCTGGCTATAGGAACCCCCAAGCACTAGACAACACCAGTCTTAGGAGTACATCAGGAATCACCTTTATTTGAGATCTCACACAAAATATATATACAGCGGGGTGACTAAAACCTAACCTAATTAGCATGAGCTAATTATCTAATCAACACTCAGACTAGTTTGACTATCAACACTCAGACTAGTTTGACTGAAGGGATAAGACTTTTCGGCTCCTAGCTAACAATTTAGTAAACATTACTATAAACATAAACAAATTAGCACAAACAACAACGTTTGGAATGTCCTTACAAGCTAGACTCATTTACACAACAGGCAGGTGTCTGGAGTTAATGACATTAGCATCTGACAGTGTGTGTCCCAACAGCATGAGACAACACACATCATATATACATATATACAGCATTGAATCTGACTAGCACAGATTATAGTGGGGTTCTCATTCACCCTGTGCCCCTTAAAATCCAGGGCCCAAAATCGATCGGCAAGAGGCTCGCACTCAGTCCTCTCAAAAAGCCTGTGTCCCGGCTAGGTCTGTCACAGTGACAACACCAAATTTAACACACCTGCTCCCCATTCACACCTGAGACCTCGTAACACTAACGAGTCACATGACACCAGGGAGGGAAAATGGCTAATTGTGCCCAATTTGGACATTTTCACTTAGGGGTGTACTCACTTTTGTTGCCAGCAGTTTAGACATTAATGGCTGTGTTGAATTATTTTGAGAAGACAGCAAATATATACTGTTATATAAGCTGTACACTCACTACATTACATCTACACTTTTGTGAGATAATAAATAAATTATATATATATATATATATATATATATATATATATATATATATATATATATACACACATATACATACATACATACATACACACACACACACAAACACAGTGCCTTGAAAAAGTATTCATACCCCTTGACATTTTTCACATTTGGTCATGTTACAACCAAAAACGTAAATGTGTTTTATTGGGATTTTATGTGATAAATCAGCAAAAAGTGGCACATAATTATGAAGTGGAAGGAAAATTATAAATCATTTTCAAAATTGTTTGACAAAAAAATTTGTGTAAAGTGTGGCGTGCATTTGTACTCAGTCCCCTGAGTCAATACTTAGTAGAACCACCTTTCGATGTAATTAAAGCTGCAAGTCTTTTTGGGTATGTCTCTACCAGCTTTGCACATCTAGAGAGTGACATTTTTGCTCATTCTTCATTGCAAAATAGCTCAAGCTCTGTCAGATAGGGATGGGCTGAACAATGGCTGATGTTGGCGCTGTGGCAGGAATAGATGTGGACAAGGAGGCAGGTTTATCCACAGTGCAAAGTGGATTTGCCTTTCGTAAATAACCCCCATAGTCTACTAAAGTCTAAAGTTACATATGCCTTGTTGTACCACGCATGATTACGGGTAGCAGCACTGGGGGAAACCCAGTTTTTTGAAGCACCAGCTGGGGCAGCAACATGGCTGGAAGACCACAAAAAAGACTGCAGAAAAATTGAAAATTGGGATTGATACAAAAATGACATTTAAATTGCATAGTTGATTAATGAAAGTTTAATACACTTAAGGGAGATGGAGCAGGGAGCCGCATTTAGGATAAAGGGAATAACGAATGAGTGTTTTTTTTTTCCTGAAAGTGTTTTTTATTACACATTCTTTTTATTTGTTATTATTTTTTTGGGGGGTTGTTGTTTTTTTTTGGGAGTGAGAGGGTTTGTAAACTAAAAAAATTATGTGTATCACTTGGGCGGTATGGGTTGTATGGAATGGTCACAATAAAAGTCCCCAGGGTAAGCCTAGATAGGTGATGGGGGGAAGGGGTGGGGGGTTATGCTTTGAGGGGAGGAGCATTTGGGGGGTTGAGTGGGGGTATGTGGAGAGTAAAGTCACAAGATAATCACAAAGAAAGGATAAGAGTGTAATGGTTGTATGTTTGATAGCATTGCGGAAACCATGAGGGTTTCACGTTAAAAGGGAATTTATACACAGTTCAGTCCCAATTAAAAGGAAACTGATGCACCAAGATATGGGGTGATATTAAGAGGGGAGGTAGGAAAACCTTTTTTCCTCATTTTTCTCTTGTTTCATAGTTTTTTTATACATATATTTTTTTAATGCAATCTGAAACGCTTAATATAGGCTCCTGGAATATCTGGGGGCTGGGTGACCCAGTTAAGAGAACCGCAGTTTTTTCTATACTAGATATGCAGATTGGGGCTGCTCTGCCTGCAGGAGACACATCTAACAAAGGCTACCATAACTCAAATTTAGAGGTAGGAAATTTCTGTGTCAATATCATTCTGTTCACGCCTCATACTCTAGAGGGGTGAGCATTTTGGTTGAGAATGGGGTGGTTTTCTCTTGCAGGCAGATTATCATAGATAAATTTGGTTGTTATATTTTTCTGTATGGCTCTATAGAGAACAACATGTATGTTTTGGCAAATGTATATATCCCACCACCATTTAAATTAGAGATTTTGTATAGATTAATGGAGTTTATGGTGGATGAGATAGGCATACCGGTTATAATGGTGGGGAATTTTAACATGGTCCTGGATAGGAGAATGGATAGGTTTCCACCAGGGGTATAGACAGAAAATGTGTCTGATGGTTAGCTTTCCCAGTTTTTGGAGGAGACAGGGCTGTTTGAGATATGTAGAGTGTGGAATACAGATAGTCAGCAATATTCCTGTTCTTCCAAGTTCCCAATCCACACTCTCCAGAATCGACATGGCTCTGGGAAATGGGGAAGCATTGCATTTGGTGATAAGCATATCTTAATTGCCCAGAGGCTTGTCAGATCATTTGCTATTGATGCTGTCTGTAAACCTGGGGGGGAAATGTTACCAGGGTGATTGGAAAATAAGTCAGTTTTGAATGGAATTAAATGGGTTGTAAAGGTTCGTGTTTTTTTACCTTAATGCATCCTATGCATTAAGGTGAAAAAATACCTGGCAGTCACCAGTCCCCCAGCCCCCCCATTTTACTTACCTGAACCCCTTTATTTAGTTGGCATGGATGCACAGTCTCTCTCTCTCCATGTGCTCCCAGCTGTTGATTGGATAGATTGATAACAGCGCAGCCATTGGCTCTCGCTGCTGTCAATCAAAATCCAATGATGCCTGTTTCGGGGGATGGGGCCGAGTCCTGCATTCGGCCTCGATGGACACCAAATGCTGGACTTGGGAGTGTGCCTGCAAGGTAATTCCCCCAGGAGAGTGCTTCTCCCAGGGGTTATCTGATGCGGGGAGCAGCCACAAGAGCAGGGGACCCCAGAAGAGCAGGTTCTGGGCCACTCTGTGCAAAATAAGCTGCACAGTGGAGGTAAGTATGACATGTTTGTTATTTAAAAAAAAAATTACCCTTACAATCACTTTAATGGGGAAATCAGATGAGGTATTTTTAGCTTTGAAAGAGTTTGTAAAGATAAACACCGGTACAGCACCATGGTGGTGACATGGGACGCCTTGAAGGCAATTCTTCGGCGTATATTGATCCAGCAACTGACAAAGATTAGGAGGAAGTTCAGGGAATGGGAGGAGCTTATCGGGAGGAGGTGGTAGAGGCAAAAAAACAGTACGTGGAAGACCTGACACCAGAGAAACAGTGCAGTGATAAAAAAAATCTGAGAATAAGCGACTCTTTCAAAGGCAACATTTTTCAGAGAGGGAGAAAGTGTGGAACGCATATTGGCTCTCTTAGTTGAAGCGAATTCCTCTTCTTCTGCTATTCCTGCGATTAGGACGGTAAGGGGAGGGGTCTCTTCACATGTGTCAGAGATCACAGTTACATTTAAAGAGTATTGTGAAAACTTGTACATATAGGGTAGATGGGGAGGGCAAAATGGGGAATTTCTTTAGGATTGGAAATCACGGTCCTCTCAGGGAGGGAAAGAGAAAACCTGGAAGCCCCTGTAACCTTAGAAGAACTGCAGCAGGCAGTGACTGGGATGGCTAACCAAAAGTCTCCCAGGCCAGATGGGCTCCCGGTGGAGACCTATAAATATTACAGGGAGGTGTTGCTCCCAAAGTTACTAAAGGTGTTGAACTGGGCAACGGTAAAGGGGAAGTTACCTCCTTCAATGATGGAGGCTACTATAATTGTTCTACACAAGGAAGGGAGGGATCCGTTGGACACATCCTTGTATAGGTGAATAAAATTATCCAGAAACATATGCACCCTGACCAGTCTGGGTTTATACCTAACAGATCCACTAGTGTGAATATTAGGAGGGTATATCTGAATCTGCAGAGCCCAGCTGTCAGGATCTGGGCTTCAACCTGGGCCCTCTTTGGTGTCTGGTGTTGACTCATCCCACTGAGCTATCTGAGATGCTGGACAGTTCCCTAACAGATCTATTGGACAATCATATCTGATCCATTGGATAACCCTGCCCTGTGTCTTGATTGTTGTTGAACCCTAAACTCCTTGCTCCTCCCATGAAAATTCTATATAAGCCTTGTCTCAACACTTCCTCTTTGCCAGGTTATTGTGCATTCTCAGCCTGTGCCTTGCCCTTGTCTTCCCTGCTGCCATCTGCTATTTGCTACCATTCATGATTGATCCTTGGCTTGTTCCTTGACTACTCGACTGCCTGATTCCCAAGACACTGATGGAGAATGAGGGCTCAAGGGCTATTTTGTCCTTGGATGCAGTTAAGGCTTTTGATAGCCTGGAGTGGCACTATCTCTGTCGGGTCCTGGAGGAATTTTGGTTTGTCCCTTCCTTCATCGGTTGGATAATAACACTTTATAATGCCCCAGCGCAAAAGTTAGAGTGAACAATGAGTACTCAGAAAGGTTCCAGCTCACGAGGGGGGCGAGGCAAGGATGTCCCCTATCGCCCTGGCTCTTCGCCCTCATGATGGAACCATTGGCAATAGCGGTTAGGTCATCTTTAGATATGCATTGATTTCAGAGGGGGATAGGAGAGGAAAAGATTTCTTTGTATGCAGACGATGTATTGCTGTTTTTGGGGGATACCCAGTCCTCCCTGGTGACCGCAATGAATATAATCAAGGAGTTTGGCGATTTTTTTGGACTGTCCATAAACTGGGAGAAATTGGCACTTTTGCCCGTGGATCCCCTTAGAAACCCCTCACCACCCAAAATTCTTCAACTAGAAGTAGTGGATAAAATGAAATATCTCAGAATACAGTATGCTTCACGAGAGACCTTAGGCAATACATAATTAACAACATAATCCCACTCTTGGCTTAATTTAAGTGTAAATGTGACATTTGGTGCCGGTTTCCCTTATCAGTGGCGGGATAATGTAATTTAATTAAAATTATATGGATGCTGCAACTATTGTATCTGTTGCAGAGTTCCCCAATCTGGATAAACAAAAAATGATTTAACAAAATTGATACTCTTTCAGAGAATTAATTTGGAAGAAAGGCCCTGCTAGAATCTGTCTATCTACTTTAAAGTTACAAACATACGAGGGGGGGATTAGCTGTACCATACCCCTGGAGTTACTTTTTGGCATCACAGCTGCAGCATGTAGGGTGGTGTAATATTCCGGGGGGGGGGGGGGCACAAGTGGCAGTATGATGTTATTTAAAACCCCTCACAATACAGTAGTGGAGGCAATGGAGGCAGATTCTTTCCCTCTTAGGAACCCAACACTGATGATGATTGTCATGAATCTTGGAATACTGAAGTATTTCTCCTTTGATTCTATTACACAGTGGTGGGTCTTCTGCCCTGTCTTAAGGCTAACACCCTCCAGATGGCTCTGTGATCTGGAAGGAATGCATTATTCTGTGTTTGACCATTTGTTTATGTACTTTAATTACCCCCAGGGCTTCTCTGTTTCATTACACATATCAGGCCTCCTATTCAAGCTATCGGACCAATCCCTGCTGACCCTGTTTCAAGTCCTCATTTGCATGGCCAAAAGGACCTAAGTGAGTACTAGAGTGTACTTTACAATTGACTAATAGGAAAGTGGTTGTTGGGGTGGCGTGTTCAAACTGCTATGTATAAAAGTGTGTTGTGTACATCCAATAAAGGTAAGATTCCTGTTTGAACTTACATACAGCCTGCCTGGTGTTTGTTTTGAGCTATCACAACTGGATTAGAACAGCACATAGCTGTAGTTTGAATCCCGGAGCATCAGATGACCGAACCATCAGACGTTGTGATCTGCAATCTGATTCAATAGAGGACTGTCGGGAGAGTGGAACCTAGCGAGGCGGGAATCGTTACAATGATCATAAAAGTGTAGGAATCTGTTAAGACAATAATGGGGTATATGGGGGTTTACAGAGTATTTTCCCCTTTGGAATAACAAGAACTTGCAAGAACTCCAGATAATGGGAAAGATTAAAGAATGAAAAAAACAGGGTATAAGTTGTCTCGCCCATTTATATTTGGATAGTACTTTAAAATCATTCTCAGACCTTAGGAGGGAGTATGGTATCTCAAACAAATCTTTTTGTAGATATTTGCATATTAGTAAGATCCCCCTTCTTCAAAGGGTAATTAAGCCAACTATGTCTAAGGGATTTATTTCTGGGTTGTATGCACATATATGTAGTAATTGAAGGGTTTGAAGATCTTCCTAGTAAGAGGAGATGGAAGGAAGATATAGGGGAAATAACAAGGGAGCAATGTAGGCGGATATTGGAACTGGAGCCATTGGTGCCGGTGTCTCCCTCATAAATGTATCACATCTGTTTTTGGTGCATAGAGCCTATTACACCCTCGGAGACCGTGTCAGGCTGGCACTTACCGAACCGATGAGTCCGCTTGGGCAGAGGGTGGTCTCCCGTACGTGTCCGACTTACAACCCCTGATAGAGCAGACAGGTGGCTGAGAGTGCGGAGTGGTAAGAGAGCCTGTGATATGGCTCCAGGAGCAGGAACTTGCAGGAAGCTTCCGGCAGCAGGTGTGTAGATAGGACACAGGCAAACTGGGTACAGAACAGGAGCAGAGCAGGCAAGTCCGGGTGCAGGCAGGGTACGGCAACAGGCGGGCAGCAGAGGCACAGAAGGAGCAGGCAAAAGAGAGGTCAAACAGGCCGAGGTCAGATGCAGGCAGAGGTCAGCGGTGTCAAGGGAAAGCCGGGTCGTCAGGAGATAAGCAACAGGAACACAGGATACGAACAACGGGACAGGAACCGAGAAGCTGTTGATCAGGCAGCACCTGGGAGATGTCAGTGGCAGACCTAAATAGGCCGTTTGGCGCCAAGCACCGCGCACACGCGCGCGCCGACGCGTGCGGGCGCGCGCGCGCCCCCGAACGCCGGCAGACACACCAGCGGTACCCGAAGTGCCCACCACAGCGCGCTGACGCGCACCAGCGCCAGCAGGGGCACGTGAGGGCACACACCGACGCGCACCAGCGCCCACAGGAGCGCGCAACACCGCACGCACAGGAACACGCACCCCAGCACGCACTGCAGGACATCGGCGCGCACCAACACGGGCAGCACCGCGACCAACCAGGTAACGACCCTGACAGTGCCCCCTCCCTAAGGGCAGACTCCGGCTGCCCAGGTGAGCCGATCTGGAAACCTGACGGTTCTTGAAGGCCCGCAAAAGTTCCTGAGCATGTAGATTGTCCTCGGGTTCCCAGGAGTTGTCCTCAGGTCCATAACCCTTCCACTTGATGAGGTACTGGGTTACATTACCCCTCTTCCTGCAATCAAGGATTGCTTCAACCTCAAACTCCTCTTCATTGTTCACTATAACAGGTTCGGGTGGGGCGGTGGTGCGGTCAGCAAAGGGATTTGGGGTAACGGGCTTCAATAAGGTCACGTGAAAGACCGGGTGCACTCTAAAAGAGTCAGGCAGGTTAAGTTCATATGCCACTTCGTTTATCTTCCTTTTTACAGAAAAGGGGCCCATGAATTTAGGGCCTAACTTCTTGGAAGGACAGGCCATCTTAAGGTTGACTGTAGATAACCATACTTGGCTGCCGGGAGCCAGAACGAGTTCTCCCCGTCTCCTTTTGTCAAACGCCCGTTTATAGCATTCCTGGGACCGGGCCATGGTTTCCTTTAGGAGTTGGTTGTTTTTAGAAAAGAAGTCCAATGTCTCGGGAAACTGCCGGAACAAGGCATTCTGGGACTGAGCTGGGCAAGAAGGCTGGGTGGAAGCCGTAATTGGCAAAGAACGGTGTCTGGTTGATGGCGGAGTGCAAGGAGTTGTTATAGGCAAACTCCGCCATGGGTAGTAGCGAGACCCAGTCATCCTGCGAGAAGGAAGAAAAACAGCGGATGTACTGCTCCAGGGACTGATTGGTTCTCTCCGTTTGTCCGTTTGTCTGGGGGTGATAAGCGGAGGAAAAGGCCAGTTCAATTTCAAGAGACCCGCAGAGCGCTTTCCAAAACCTCGAGGTGAATTGGGCGCCTCGGTCGGAAACAATACTTGCCGGGATCCCATGCAGCCTTACAACTTCTTTGACAAAGATCTTGGCCGTCTCCATAGCCGAGGGAGTGCCCCTCATCGGGAGGAAATGGGCCATCTTGGACAGCCTATCTACGACAACAAAGATAGTGGAGAACCCCTCGGAAAGGGGGAGTTCCACGATAAAGTCCATCGAGATCATTTTCCACGGTCTCTCAGGGACAGGTAAAGGTTTCAGTAGGCCCCAAGCCCGCGTCCGGCTGTTCTTATTTCGGGAGCAAGTGCTGCACGAGTCCACATAGTCCTTGCAGTCCTTAAGAAGTTGAGGCCACTCTAGATACCACGTCATGCGGCGTACGTGAGAGGGGAGGGGCCTAGCGGCGGCTTCCACGCGACAGGATGGAGGAGGATTCGCCGCACCATCCGGAGCTAAGCGCAGGGAGAGAGCGTGGCGCTCCTAAATGATTCCCGCTCCGGCCCCAGCACCCGCACTCGAACGCCTGCTTGCCCGGACCAGAGAGCACTCACAGCGTGATCCGGAGGGACACCGGTAGATGGCACGGAGGACCGCGCTGGAGCGAGCGGCGGAGTCCTCGGCTCTACACCCCCCCCCCCCCATACTCTTCCACCAGATGCTGCTGAGGGAGTACAGTCCCTGTGAGCTGAAGATCTAACACACGCAGAAGACTACTAACAGGTCAGACCCTTCCAAATTGCTTTGTTTTTTTTTCCTGGACTGTTACATATCTTCCAGTTAAGCACTGAGTAGGAGCAACTAAGGAGCAAGCTGATGGATTCAAATGCAACTCATTGAATAGCAGCACTTTGAACACACATATTAAGATTCACATGCTACTCTATGCTCTGACAAGTACTGTCCAGGACACTGATGATTTATAGCAATTTCTACATGTTATTTAACCTTTGAAAAGTTCAGTATTGTTCTCTGATACAATTTTGAGTGGCGGGGCACCTTTTTTTTTTTTTTTTTTTTTTTTTTTTTTGCTGCTCCGGCTCGAGTTGATTTAAATTAAAGGTAGCCCAGTTCAAGGACCCACGTCTGTTTGTAAGGCAGTCACGGGCAAGACCACATGCCCCCGCTTTGAATGAGTGGAGAAACCGGGGACGACTAAGTCTGAGAGTCGCAAGAGGATTCCCCTATCGCAGGAGGGACCAAAGACCCCAAATATAGCATCTGGTAATCCCCCAGAACTAGAAAATTACACTTTCAATCCTATTTTTTTTTTTTTTTTTTTTTGGGGGAGAATACACCTGTGTGTAAAGGGAGAATAGGGGACCCCTTGTGGCCCGTTTCGGCATTATCTTCCTCTCGGGTTCTCCTCTTGGCCTCTACCGCCCAAAGATATGGACAGTTAAAGGAGATACCCTGGCCTATACTCTTGCCTAAGTAGGGGCGCAGTAGATCTCCCCTTTGCTTACCGTGACCCGAGAGCTTCATGGACTGATTTCCTGGGAAGAGCTCGCTGTCTCATAGACAGGCCAATAGCTAGCTTAGAGGAAAGGACTTGACTATTTTAGTTTTACTATTACCTGCACCCTTGTCTTTTGCTTGCTATTTGCAATCCCACAGCCCTTTTCTAAGGTGTCTCCAAGCGAAAGGGAACCCTGGGGAGGAGAAAGCCAAAGAGGGACAACATGAAGGGTAGAAACCCAAAAGTCAATGACTCTAAAGCCCCTAAAGAGAGCCTAAATACAAGCTCGATCCAGAAATATCTTAAAGAGACAAGCCAAAAAAGTCCAGGCCTGGATAAAAAACAAGTGGGCAAGCGAGAGAGGAGGAAGGAGGTTGGAAAAGCAACTGGGATCCAAGGCGACTCCTCTGGTGAAGAAACAGAGTCAGACCTGGATGGTAAAAATAGAGAACAGACAGATATCTCCCAAATACCTACCAAAGGTGAAATACAAGAAATGTTTTTGAAACTGGAAAATTTAATTAAGTCAGAGATCTTAACCGTTAGGGCGGATATGGGTCACCTGTTAAGGAGAATAGAAGAAACGGAGGATCTAATGGGCAAACAGGCTCAGGAATTACTAGACTTAAAAGCGCAGTCTAGAAAAATGCAAGAGGCTCACAGGGACATTTTATACAGACTGGAGGAACAGGAAAACCAGAGCAGACGACAGAACCTGAGGATTAGAGCCTTACCTGAACAACAAGGAGAAGACCTCGGTGCAAAGATGACGAAGCTATTTAACCCTTTACTAGGAAGAGTGGAAGGCGAAGATTTAAAAATAGATCGTGTCCATAGAGTAAGGAAACCTCCAGGACTGAGGGTAGAGGTACCCCGAGACGTGATCGTAAAATTTCATCTCTACGAGGACAAAACCAAGATTTGGAGTAAATTAAGAGGATTGCCCTCATTACAATATGAAGGGACAACCCTACAAATTTTTTCAGATCTTTCCGCAGGGACCTTAGCTCGGAGAAGACAACTCAAACCCTTACTGGAACAACTGAGAAGTGCCAATATAAGATACAGCTGGGGTTTTCCGACAGCTTTGATTGTTCAGAGAGAGGGAAGGACTTTCAAGTTAAAGTTCCTAGAAGAAATCGAGGTCTTCTGTAATAACTTGGGAATTCCACCCCCTAAGCTCCCCCGAGACTCTCGTGAAAATTAATGGGCTTACTAGGAGGGGAAGAGGGGGTTTTTTGCGCTTATCGCGCGGACCCTTTGGTTTCTCTGTCTGTTTCAGGCCGTTTTTGTTTTCTTTTCTTATTCTGAGTGGGTTTTCTTGGAGTGGGGGTGGGGGGGGGGGACCCGGGGGAGGGGTGCGGGGTTGGGTTGGAAGGGAAGATGGATAGGTGAAGCGGATCCGGGCTCCACCACTCCCTGTCTGGAGATGGAGTATCTCTCCCCCTAGGGGTGGGGGGACAGGGGGTGTTGAAGTGGAAGCCCGCAGTTGGAGTCACACCCTGGAAGGTATTACTTGCAGAGGGGGGCAGTGCTTCCCATTGTCAAGTATAGGCCAGGACAGGGCCAGGGGCGGGGGAGGGGGGTGGGTGAAGGGATGGGGGGGGGGACAGGGGCGGGGGTGGGGGGTGGGTTAAGGGATGGGGGGGGCGGGGGGAGGAGTGGGAGGAGAATCGCCTTGTAGTGTGGGGGACCGAAAGAGCCATGAAAATCTTGGGTTGGATAAATAAATATAGATTAAGTATGCCAGTAGTCAGTACAGGATGACTGAGGTAAATTTTATATCCTATAATGTAAGAGGATTAAACGCCCTAAACAAAAGGTACAAACTCTTAATGGAATTACATCAATGCAGAGCTGAAGTAGTATTCTTGCAGGAGACCCATCTCTCCCTGGATTCGAATGTTAAGTTATATTCAGACAGCTTCCCGACCTGGTTCTACGGTGATTCCCCAATTAGGAGGGCTAAGGGGGTGGCAATTGGATTCGAGAAACATACACGATTTACTCTGATCGATAGATTGACTGACCCTGAGGGCCGATACCTGTTCCTTAAGGGTGAGCTAGGAAACAGGGTGTTTACTCTTGCTAACGTATATTGTCCAAATAATAATCCCTTAGGATATATGAAACGGATCCTGCGAAGATTAGCAGAATTTAAATCTGGTGATGTAATTCTAGCAGGGGATTTTAATTTTTGTATGGATTCCGCCATGGACAGTACGTCCCGCGCAAGGGGGACGAATGAGAGGACCCTGAAAATATTGAAACATTGCTTGAAACAACATCAAATGGTGGACGCGTGGCGGACACAACATGAGAAAACGAAGGACTTCTCTTTCTATTCCCCAGTGCACGGGACGTATTCCAGATTGGATTACATATTGGTGGACCACAGGCTGTTAGAGGACGTCGCAGAGACAGGGATAGGAATAGCCTCCCTCTCTGATCACTCTCCTGTGACAATGAAGTTGAGGATACCAGGGTTATACAGACAACCCTTCACTTGGCGATTAAATGAAAATCTTGTTCAGGACAATGATACCATCGAGATAATCCGGAAAGAATTAGAATTCTACTTCTCGACGAATGATACAGGGGATATCTCGGGTGCCTCCCTATGGGAAGGACATAAAGCATATATCAGGGGTATCCTCATCTCCATTGCCACAAATAAAAAAAAAGCTAAAATTCAGAGAAGGGAGTACCTGATTAAAGACGTCCATAGATTAGAACAAGAGCACAAAAAACAAAAGGTCCAACAGCCGGAACTTCTTCACCTTTTGATTAATAAAAGGGAGGAACTTAAAGACCTTTTGGATCAGGAAGCAAGGAGGTCACTTGAAGGGAGAATTAGAGAGAGACACTATGGGAAAAATAAAACTGGCAAATACTTAGCGAGACAACTAAAAGGGAGGAGGGAGACCAATTTTATCGATAAAATCCAGGACAAGAACGGGAAGACGGTTCATACCACTAAGGAAATCGCGGAGGTATTTAGACAATACTATAGCGCCCTATATAATGTTGGCCAAAAAGGGAGGTGTGGTAAAGGGGATAAGGAAATCACTAAAGAATTCTTGCATGATACTAACTTACCCCAATTACATGAGAGTGAAAGAAACAGTATAGACAGACCTATCACGGAGGAGGAAATCTTTAGAGCATTAAAGGAGACGGAATTGGGCAAAAGTCCCGGGCCTGACGGGCTCACGATTATTTACTACAAAAAATTTAAGGAAATCTTAGTCCCAAGATTATGTCATTATATGAACGGGCTCGGTACCCAATACGACATGAACACTTTACGGGCCTCAATTACGGTAATTCCGAAGGAAGGGAAGGATCACTTACTTTGCTCAAGCTATAGGCCAATAGCATTATTGAATGCGGACACAAAATTATTCGCCAAAATACTGGCAGCCAGGCTGAAGAACAAGATGAGTGATCTAGTGCACCCAGATCAGGTCGGATTTATTCCCGAAAGAGAAGGAAGGGACAATGGGGTGAGGGCTTTACTCCTCCTCCAGGCCCTAAAAAATAGTGGGTCCCCAGCTCTATTCCTGTCTATAGATGCAGAAAAAGCATTTGACAGGGTAGACTGGGGACTTATGATAGAAACGTTGGAAGTTATGGGTATAGGCCCGAGAATGATCCAATGGATCCAGGTCCTCTATAACCACCCGCAGGCCTCTGTCAAAATTAATGGAGAATCCTCCTCTCAATTTCAAATGAGTAACGGCACCAGACAGGGGTGCCCACTGTCTCCACTCCTATTTGCATTATCTCTGGAGCCGTTATTGACCTATATCCGAAAAAATCAGGATATAACGGGGATCAAGTTGGGGGGGGATGAACATAAATTAGCCGCTTATGCGGATGACGTGTTATTCTTCATTACTAAACCTAGGATCACGATTCCGAACTTGCTGAGGGTGTTGGAAAAATTCGGCAAAATATCGAATTTGAAAATAAACCTCAGCAAGTCTGAAGTTATGAATGTTAACATCAGTACCCAGGAAGAGGAGAACCTTCGGACAGAATTCCGTTTCCCATGGCGTAAGGAGATCAAATACTTGGGAATTTATCTGTCGAACACCATTAGGAAAATATTCACGAAGAATTATATCCCCTTACTCGATGAAATCAAAAGAGAAATAAAAAAAATTTCAACATGCTCCCTCTCTTGGTTAGGGCGTATCAATGCAGTTAAAATGATACTAATCCCGAAGATTATATACAAGTTTCAAATGCTTCCCATTCCGCTCTCTTCG
Organism: Lithobates pipiens; assembly: GCF_037356315.1. Taxonomy (NCBI): domain Eukaryota; kingdom Metazoa; phylum Chordata; class Amphibia; order Anura; family Ranidae; genus Lithobates; species Lithobates pipiens. The sequence continues at coordinate 45,780,712 of NW_027507685.1, read as the reverse complement.
GCTTATTTTAGATTAATGAAAAATTTAATTTCGAAGTATATTTGGCAACATAAAAAACCGAGAATTGCCATGGGGGTGTTATGCAGGGGAAAAAGGCAAGGGGGACTGTCTGTCCCGGATCTAAAAAGATACTACAATGCAGTGGTTCTGTCTCGAGTAGTTGAATGGGCGAAAGAGGCAAATAAAAAGAGGTGGGTGAGTGTAGAGAACACAATGAGTCAAGCACTTTTAGGTCGCACGATATGGAACCCTCCACAGTTCAGGTCCATTGGACCTCACGCTCACGAGATAACACGTTTAGCTTTAAAGATTTGGGACCGAACACATTCACAAAACAAGTGGGGGTACAATTCACCTTTGATTTTTCTTAAAGATAATGATTTTTTCACTCCAGGCAAACAGGAGGTGGGGGGTAATTGGATTAGGAAAGACACCGCACAATTAAAAGATATATTAGTCAAGGGTAAAATAGCCTCATTTCAAGCACTTAGTTTGGACACAGACCTCATGAAAATGGACGGGTGGCGGTTCCTCCAACTTAGCCATTTCATTTCAAATTTACCTCAGCCAATTCGTAGTGAAGAGGAACTGAGACCCCTGGAGCGTCTATGTTTGAGAGAAAAATCAAAAAAAAATATTACGCTTTTATATAAGATTCTTTCTGAGGGGGACAAATTGGAGGACCCACCATACTTCCAAAAGTGGGAATTAGAGCTGGGGTCACAATGTAGCACACAAACTCGTAATAAGATTTTTAAACTAATTCACTCGGGGATAGTAGATAATAAATTGATAGAAACGAACTACAAGTGCCTTGCAAGGTGGTATGCGACACCCGATAAAATGGCCAAAATGGGACTAGAGCAATCTGCGGATTGCTGGCGTGGGTGTAAAATAACGGGGACTATGGCCCACATTTGGTGGGACTGCCCCATTATTAAAACTTACTGGAGAAAAATCTTAGAGATAATTAAAGTTGTAACAAAAAAGGAAATAAGAGAAGATCCGTGGATTGTCCTATTTCATGGGACAGACGAACCCATAAAGCAATATAAAACCTCATTAATTCCAATCCTGTTAGACACCGCCAAAAATGTAATCCCAAAAAAATGGAGAGAAAATGAGAGCCCTAAAATATCTGATTGGATTTTTCGTATAAATGAAATACAAAAAATAGAAAATTATAACGAAGGGGACGTTGACTTGTCAGCAGAAGAGGGAGGCTCAAACAAATGGGCATCGTGGGAAGAATTTAAATTGTCTTGGAGATATGTGGAGGAAATTACACAATAAACTTCAGAAGAAAATATTACCCGGTTAGAAATAACGGTCACTAAGAGGTAACCCACTAGCGATTCTACAAGGTAAGGGCGGGGTGGGCAGGGGGGGGGGGTGTGAGGGGGAGAGTAGAGAGGTATTTTAAGTTTACAATGGAGTAGGTTTAAACTAATAATCTTTTTTCTTTTGGTGTTGTATATATTGTATTTGTATGAATATGTTCCCTCTCCTTTTCTTACATGCATTTATTTTGTTATGAAAAAAAATTGGATATAAATAAAGAATTTAAAAAAAAAAAAAAAAAAAGAAGTTGAGGCCACCAAAATGTGCGCTGAATCAGTTCGGCAGTCTTCCGGGTACCAAAGTGTCCGGCCATCTTATGATCGTGGCAGAGTTCCAACACGTTTACCTTCAAGGCTTCAGGGACCACAATCTTGCCTTTATGCCAGAACAACCCCTCACTACAGCTGACCTCGGGGCTCGGGGGCATTCCAACAGAAGCCTGTCTGATCCGGGAGATAAGGTCCCCTTGGAGGAGCAAGAAGTTCCCAGAAGGGAGAATAGTATCAGGAGGCCGAGTCTCTTCAGGGATAGAAAACATACGTGACAGGGCATCCGGCTTGACATTCTTAGAACCAGGTCTATAGGTGATATGAAATTGAAACCGGGAAAAAAAAAGAGCCCATCTGGCTTGCCGTGGTCTAAGTCTTTTGGCAGTTCTCAAATATTCCAGGTTTTTGTGGTCGGTGTAAACCAGGATGGGATGTGCAGCACCTTCCAATAAGTAACGCCACTCCTCCAGAGCCGCCTTAATGGCCAGAAGTTCTCGGTCCCCAACATCATAGTTCCTTTCGGATGATGACAGTTTGCGAGAAAAGAACGCCACCGGGAAAAGAAGGGCCTTGGCACCCTGCCGTTGGGATAACACCGTCCCCACAGCGATTTCCGAGGCATCCACTTCCAGAAAGAAGGGTAAGGCTGGGTCCGGATGTTTTAGAATAGAGGCAGAGGTGAACAGCATCTTAAGTTTTTCGAAGGCCAGCTGTGCCTCAGGGGTCCAAGAGAATCGGGTACCCTGCCTGGTCAGTTCAGTGATGGGAGCAATAATCGCAGAGAAACCCCTGATAAATTTCCGGTAGAAGTTGGAAAAACCGACGAAACGTTGTACGCCCTTCCTGTCCACAGGTGCAGGCCAGTCCAGGATGGCAGATACTTTTTGGGGGTCCATCTTGATGCCCTCCACAGATATAACCAGGCCCAGGAATTGGATGGACTGGCGTTCAAACTCGCATTTTTCGAGTTTCGCGTAGAGCCCGTGTACCCTGAGACGAGCTAGCACACTACGGACATGTCTACGATGGTCTTCCAAGGATGAGGAAAAGATTAGGATATCATCCAGGTATGCAATTACGTATAGATCCAGGTAGTCGCAAAAGATGTCGTTGACAAAATGTTGAAAGGTTGCGGGTGCATTACACAGCCCAAAGGGCATGACAAGGTACTCGTAGTGCCCAAAACGAGTACGAAACGCTGTCTTCCACTCGTCTCCTTCTCGGATACGGATTAAATTGTAAGCTCTGCGAAGATCCAATTTCGAAAAGATGACTGCAGACCCCAGCCTCTGGAACAACTCGGGTACTAGGGGTAAAGGGTAACGGTTTTTGACAGTTATCTTATTCAATTCCCGATAGTCAATGCATGGACGTAAGGAATGGTCCTTTTTTTCGACGAAAAAAATGCCAGCACCGGCAGGGGAAGTAGACGGACGGATAAACCCTTTCTTTAGGTTTTCGTCAATATACTCCTTCAGCGTGCCTAACTCCTGTTCCGTTAATGGAAAAATTCTCCCAAAGGGGACTTCGGTACCTGGTAACAGTTCAATAGGGCAGTCATAAGGCCTGTGGGGGGGAAGAATATCTGCGCCTTTTTTGCTGAAAACATCCACAAAGTCCTTGTAGGGTTCCGGAACGGTCTGAAGCAATTTTGGATCGACATCCAAACAGAGAAGTTGAGAGGAGTTGCATGTCGGTCGGGCCAAGCAGTGTTGTTGACAGTAATCGGAAAGAAACTTGATTTCTCCTGTGGCCCAGTTAATGCTTGGATTGTGGGCCTGCAACCAGGGTATCCCCAGGATAATTGGAAACAAGGGGGAGGAGATGGCATCCAGACGCAGGTGCTCCTGGTGACAGGTGCCCATAGTAGCCAGCAGAGGAACAGTCTCTTGAGTGACAGGACCGGAACTAAGGGCGGAGCCATCGGCTAGATGTACAGCAAGCCCCTGAGCCTTGGGTATGAGCGAGATGTGATGGTTGGCAGCGAAGGTCAGATCGATAAAGCAGCTGCATGCTCCGGAGTCAATGATGGCTGATACTGGAAAACTCCCTCCTGGAAGCTGCAAAGTGAGGAGAAGGGCAAGGTGAGAACTGGGTTTTCGTAGAACAGAGGCACACGTGAAGGAAGAGGAAACACACTTACGTGTCTTGTTGGGGCAAGCCCTGACATAATGCCCAGGTTCACCACAGTAGAGACATAAGTTAAGGGTACGTCTGCGCTGCTTTTCTTCAGGGGTCAAGGAGGGCCGGAGTAACCCGAGCTGCATTGGTTCCGGAGCTTCCAGAGCGGGAGCAGAAGAGGTAGACGAGAACTGACCAGCAGAACTGGGAACCTTGGGGAGCACCCAGGTGGGACGGAAGTGGCTGGAGGACCTCTCCGACCGGCGTTCCCTTAACCGGCTGTCAATCTGAATGGAGAGGTTGACTAACTCATCCAGGGTTTGTGGTATTCCTACCCGTGCCAACTCATCCTTAAGGGGGTCAGAAAGTCCCATCCGGAATTGGTGACGCAAGGCGGCGTCATTCCAATCCGTGTCGGAGCTCCAACGGCGAAACTCCACTGCATAGTCCTCGGCCGCTCTGCGACCTTGTTGGAGAGAGTGTAGTGCGGCTTCTGCGGTCGCAGTCAACTGAGGGTCCTCATAGAGCTGAGACATGGCCAAGAAGAAGTTGTCAAGGCTATCCAGGGTTCCAGATTTCTGCTCCAGTAAACGATGGGCCCAGGTTTGAGGCTCGCCGGACAACAGGGATATCACAAAGCCCACCTTGGTTGCCTCTAGAGAGAATGTCCGGGGCTGCAGTGCGAAGTACAGTTCGCAGGAGTTGCGAAACGCACGATACTTGGTGCGATCGCCGGAAAACCTCTCGGGTGTAGGTACCCTTGGCTCTGGAGGAAGCATCACTACGGAGGGTGCAGATGAAAGACCGGTGGGGGAGGTTCCTTGAGGGTTAGATGAGGAGGACAAGGCTTGGACTTGCTCCTCCAACCTTGAGTAGCCATCCTGGAGACTCTTCACGGCTTGGGTCAGACCGGCCAAATGTCTGCATAACTCATCCATAGGGGAGGCCCCCTGCCCGGACTCAGTCATGGCTGCCTGATACTGTCAGGCTGGCACTTACCGAACCGATGAGTCCGCTTGGGCAGAGGGTGGTCTCCCGTACGTGTCCGACTTACAACCCCTGATAGAGCAGACAGGTGGCTGAGAGTGCGGAGTGGTAAGAGAGCCTGTGATATGGCTCCAGGAGCAGGAACTTGCAGGAAGCTTCCGGCAGCAGGTGTGTAGATAGGACACAGGCAAACTGGGTACAGAACAGGAGCAGAGCAGGCAAGTCCGGGTGCAGGCAGGGTACGGCAACAGGCGGGCAGCAGAGGCACAGAAGGAGCAGGCAAAAGAGAGGTCAAACAGGCAGAGGTCAGATGCAGGCAGAGGTCAGCGGTGTCAAGGGAAAGCCGGGTCGTCAGGAGATAAGCAACAGGAACACAGGATACGAACAACGGGACAGGAACCGAGAAGCTGTTGATCAGGCAGCACCTGGGAGATGTCAGTGGCAGACCTAAATAGGCCGTTTGGCGCCAAGCACCGCGCACACGCGGGCGCGCGCGCCCCCGAACGCCGGCAGACACACCAGCGGTACCCGAAGTGCCCACCACAGCGCGCTGACGCGCACCAGCGCCAGCAGGGGCACGTGAGGGCACACACCGACGCGCACCAGCGCCCACAGGAGCGCGCAACACCGCACGCACAGGAACACGCACCCCAGCACGCACCGCAGGACATCGGCGCGCACCAACACGGGCAGCACCGCGACCAACCAGGTAACGACCCTGACAGACCGGAGGCCAAATGCCACAGATGTCAGGAGACAGGCAACCTTATACACATGTTTTGGAGGTGCCCAAGGTTATTTTGGTATTGGGAAGAAGATATCATAAATTTAATTTTTGGGACCTCTGGGCTTTGCGTGTTGGGTTATATGGAGATAAATAGAGGGCTTGATAATAAATCAGCAGTAGTGTTGTGGTGTTTATTCCAAGCAAGAAAATTAATTACGCAGAGACGTCAGTCGGTGAGGTCTCCGTCACCTGGGGAATGGATTAAGGCTATAAATGAGATTGTTTGGAAGGAAAAAGCGGTATACACTAAACAAGGTAATTTCCAGAGATGTGGAAACCGTGGTTGGAAATGATGGGATATCCCCCTTAGAGAGATATCAAATGCTAGATAAGAGTAGTAGATAATAAATTTAGGGTATAATAGATTTCATGTAGGATGAGACGGGTAGCATTTAAACAAGAGTGTATAATAGGTAGGTATGTGGAGATAGGTGAAGTGAGTTTGGAGGGGATAACGTGTATGCAGGAAGGATGGTAGATATGGGAGGCAAGTCAAAAAGGAGGAACAATCTCTCAGCTATGGTTAAGAGAGTGAGATAATGGGGGGATGTGAATGAATGAGCTATGAGAGTTGAGCTAAAGTTTGCCCTTAAAATTATATGCTGGTGAGGGGGAGGCTTGGAAGACAGAATGGAATATTTTAAATATATGTTTTATACATGGAAAAAGTTTTAATAAAGAATATATAAATAAAAAAAAGCTTGGGATATTTTTCTAGAACCTAACCCTGCTTCCTGACAACTCTATCCCTGGCCTGTCTGGTGTGTTCCTTGGCCTTCATAATGTTGTCTGTTCACTACCTCCTCACCAAAACCTAGGGCTTCACAGAGCATCTGTATTTACACTGAGATTTAATTACACACAGGTGGACTCTTTTTATTAATTAGGTGACTTCTGAAGGCAATTGGTTCCAATAGATTTTAGTTAGCGGTATCAGAGTAAAGGGGGCTAAATACAAATGCACACCACACATTTCAGACACTTTGTGTTGGTCTATCACATAAAATCTCAATAAAATACATTTACGTTTTTGGTTGTAACATGACAAAATGTGGAAAATTTCAAGGGGTATGAATACTGTACAAGGTACTGTATATACAGTTAGGTCCATATATATTTGTACACAGGCACAATTTTAGTTTTTTTCATGTATTTACCAAAACATATTGAAGCTATAATTATATAATGGATATGGGCTGAAAGTGCACCCTTTCAGGTTTAATTTGAGGGTATGTACATCTAAATCAGAGTAAGGGTTTAGAAATTACAGCTCTTAAGAATAGGCATCCCCCTTTTTCAAGTGACCAAAGGTAATTGGACAATTGAACCTAAAGCTTTTTTATGGCCAGGGGTGGGCTACTCCTTCATTATTTCTTCAGCAATTAAGCAGGTAAAAGGTCTGGAGTTGATTCTAAGTGTGGTATTTGCATTTGGAATCTATTGCTGTGAACCTACATCATGCGTTCAAAGGAGCTGTCCATGCAAGTGAAACAGGCCATTGTAAGCCCTTGTACACACGATCGGAGATTCCGACAACCAAATCCGTCTGAGTTATTCCAACGGATTAATTCCGGACCAGGTCTGGAAGTGATGTTTCATAAACACGGTCGGACCAAGTTGTCGGAATTTCCGGTTGCCAAGAACGCGGTGACGTAAGCCATGTACGGCGGGCCTACTATGGGAAGTTCAGCACCACGTCCGGCACCCTTTGGGCTCCTTCTGCTGATCTCGTGTCTATCGCGTGTTAGTAGAAGTTTGATGAGAGACGATTCGCGCTTTTCAGATTTGTGATTCAGATCGCTACTGCTCTTCAGTTTGTGCTTGTCTTTGCGTATCTGATAATCAGTGCGTGCAGTCAGTAAGTATTTGTTTCTCAATGTGGAATATATCTTGGTATAGTACGCTTTGATTTGCATTTCTTATTGTCTGCTTGCTTCTGCTATTCAGTTCGTTCTTTCAGGCATTGCTGTTTTTCGGTGCTTTCTGTTGTCCGTTCTGACGAGCCGACCATTTTGAAACCATGTTTCGTCTACGTACTCGTCGTAGAGTTTGTGCTGTGCAGGGGCTTCATGTTGTTACTTTGACACAAGCCCGGTCCAAGAACAGGGAGGGGAGGCATTTGTGGACCAAGAATTGGTTGCGCCAGTGTGACCAGTTCTGATGATGATTTCAGGAATTATCTCCGGATGACGGACCCTGTTTTTCACCGTCTGCTGGCTTTGCTGACCCCTTATATCAGCAGGCAGGATACCTGCATGCGGCAAGCCATCACTCCGGAGCAGAGGCTCATCGCCACGTTGCGTTACTTGGCGACAGGGAGAAGCCTTCAGGACCTCAAGTTCTCTACAGGCATCTCCCCCCAGGCTCTGGGGATCATTATTCCAGAGACCTGTTCTGCCATCATTCAGGTCCTGCAGAAGGACTATATGAAGGTAAGTTTTCTCCTTTAACATCACATTCTATGTATTTCATGATTGTTAATGTCTTGCATTTCTTTCCTCCTTCCCTAATTACCATCATTGCAATATGCTCTAATTCATATACTCTGCCCCTTTGTCCTCAGGCATATTTACCTCACTAACTTCCCCACCATGCTCTTCTTGGCCCATAAAACTATAGTCTAGTCACTTACCAATGTCTTTTGTCAGCGCCATAGTATTGCTTTCCCCTAAACACTCCCTAAAATGTCTACAAACGTTATGTGTGTGCTTCAATTCATGCAGAGTGCTTTTTTTTTTTTTGGTTGTGCCAAACTCATTAGGAACCCCCCTCCCCCAACTGCTAGCTCAGCTGATAGCAATCTTCTTTCTGATGACTTTACCAAACCCAATACCTACCTTTTTGATGGTCACATTTATGGACGAGTTCACCAAAGCATGTAGTGCAAGGGCCTGCCTCAATACTTTCAAATGCTTTTTAATTTTCGGCTTCAACGATCATAGTTTCCTCCCTCTGTTCATCGATAAATACAGAGACATGCCCTGCCTGTGGCAACCAACACACCCTCAATATAGTAACAGACAAAAGAGGCAGGCAGCAATGTTGAAACTGGTTGAGTTTGTGAAGCCGGTGGTCCCCAGGGCAGACGTTAACTATTTAAAAAAGAAAATTGGTGGCCTCAGGAGTACATATCTGAGGGAAAGGACCAAGGTGCTGAAGTCCATGCAATCTGGAGCTGCAGCAGATGACGTTTATGTCCCCACCCTGTGGTATTATGACAGGATGCAGTTTCTGTCAGACCAGGCTGAGGTCAGAGAATCACTCTCTACTCTTCCTTCCACGTGTCCTATGCTACATTCCACCCCTGCTGAGTCTTCCGACACCCAACCTGGGGCTTCCACTCAAGAAGAACTGGGGGATCCCAGCTTGAGCCAGGTATAGTATTGTTGTACATATTTTGGGAGTATAAATGAATTATGTTAACTTGATTTTTGCTCACTAATTGCTGAGTTTAGAAAGTGTTTCACATATCAATAGACAGTAGTGGCCAAAACCTTTGGGACAAGAAAGAAAAATGATGGCCACAGAATGATATTCTTTTCTATTGGTTAACAATTTGCAACAGTGTTGATGTGAAAATTGTGTGTGTTTGATGAACCAAAAACTAAAACTATGTCCCTTTTTCATACACAGGAAGACCTCAGCCAGGAACAGGAGGGTGTGGAATGCAGCAGCCAGGAGGTGGCTGTGGAAAGTGGCAGCCAGGAGGAGGCGGGGTAAGCGGCAGCCAGGCGGTGGGCAAGCAAAGGAGCCTCACTGAATGCCAGGTCCCTCCCCTCCGCCTTCCACGCAAAAGGGCGAGAAAGGGGGGGAATGGGGAGGAGTCGGCCCTGAGGCTGATTGGTGAGGCTTCTGCGGCCCTCCAAGCAAAACCCACCTACCAAGAGGCCTTTGCCGCCTTGGTTGCGTGCAAGCTTGATAAAATGGAGCAGGGGCAACAGCTCTTGTGTGAGGAGGTTATTATACACACCCTCAACAAGGGTCTGTTGGGCCAAATGACACAAGAAACACACTTGTGTGGTTTGGCCCATGCCCCTCCTCCTCCTCCTCCTTCTGCCACACCTCCAGCACTACAGCCACAGCCTGGAAGGAAGCGTGGAAGGAAGACCAGAGAGTGATGATCTGCATACAGTCTGGTCTGACAGAAGATGCAGCCTGTTGTAGTACCACAGCCTGGGAACATAGATGTCATCTGCTGCTGTTCCGGGTTTCATGGACTTCAGGACCAGACTTCTCTCCCTCAGACATGTATTCCTCAGGCCACCAAGTTTTGCGTTTAAATAGTTGATGTGTGCCCTGGGGGCCAAAGGCTTCGCTAATCTCCCCAGTTTCTACATCGCTGCCTCCCTCTTTATCTGTAAAGCCCCGTACACACGAGCGGACTTTTCAACATCCAAAGTCCGACGGACTGATTCCGTCAGACTATTCGATCGTGTGTGGGCTGCAACGGACTTTTGACTCGCCAAAGTCCGAAGGACTTTAGAATATGGAACATGCTTCAAATTTTTCCGAAGGAACTCCGCCGCACCCGGTCCCTTCGAAAAATTTGCTCGTGTGTATGCTATTCCGACGGACTAAAACCGACGCTAGGGCAGCTATTGGCTACTGGCTATGAACTTCCTTATTCGAATCCAGTCGTACGTCATCACGTTCGAATTGGTCGGAGTTTAGTGTGATTGTGTGTGGCCAAGTCCGCTCAGCCGAAAAGTCCGTCAGAACTCTGTCGGAACTCCGGCAGAACTCCGACGGAACTCCTTCGGAAGTCTGTCGGACATAAGTCCTCTCGTGTGTACGGGGCTTTTCTGACACCGAAATAAAGGTATTTTTTGTTTGAAGAAATACTTGCGTATGTGTTTTACTTCCAAAAGGCCAGTTTATTTGTGAGCAGGCAGGTACATTTCAAAAAAACAAAGTGACATGAATAACAAGGGGTACCAACACTAAACAACCTCCTGTAGATTAAAAACGAAAATATAAAAAAATACAATAATGTTGTTGTGGTAAGTTTACACACAAAACACACCCCAAAAAATTGAAAAATTAGCAAACTGTCAAAAAAGTAGATGTTTAGGAAAAAACAAAAAAAAATGCAGCCAAAAAAAAAATAACAAAATCTAAAATTGTGTAGATGTGACGAAATCAAAAATTGTATTGCCGAAATGGGTAAAAAAGAGTCAGGAAATACGTTCGGGAGAAGTGTCTGTGACTATGAGCATCAAAAGAAGTTTTTTCTTGCCTCATTGTAAAGAACAAGAGAATGCTCTTCATAAAAGAATTTTTAACATTGCAGCGTGACGAATGTGCTATATTGATTACGAGCAGTAGTTTTACCTGAACGAGCGCTTCCGTGTCGGAATTTGAATGTGAGCATGCGTGGCACCTTGTCCATCGGAGTAGGCTACACATGATCGGAGTATGTCCGATTGGAGCAGTTTGTCGGAAAATATTTCCGGCAAGTTGGAAAATTTGGTCCAATGGATATTCCGACGGAAACAGTCCAATGCAGACCACACACAGTCGGAATATCCAACAAAACGCTCCGATCGGACACATTCCGACGGAATCTCTGACCGTGTGTACAAGGGCTAAGGCTTCAAAAGCAAAACAAATCCATCAGATGGCAGCAACATTAGGAGTGGCCAAATCAACAGTTTGGTACATTCTGAGGAAAGAAGAACACACTGGTGAACTCAGCAACATAAAACGTCCATGGAAGACAACAGTGGTGGATGATTGCAGGAAAGATAAAAGGTAATGGTAAAGAAAAACCCATTCACACATTCACAAAATCCAGACAAGTGAAGGACACTCTCCAAGAGGTGGGCGTATCATTGTCAAAGTCTACAATCAAGAGAAAACATTACAAGAGCAAATACAGAGGGTTCACCACAAGGTACAAACCATTCATAAGCCTGAAGAATAGAAAAGCCAGATTAGACTTTGCCAAAAAATGTCTAAAAAACCCAGACCAGTTCTGGAAAAGCATTCTTTGGACGTATGAAACTAAGATTAATCTGTACCAGAATGACAAGAAGAAAAAAGTGTGGAGAAGGCTTGGAACAGCTCATGATCCAAAACACACAGTGTCATCTGTAAAACATGGTAGAGGCAGTGTGATGGCATGGGCATGCATGGCTTCCAGTGACACTGTGTGTTAGGGCTGGCTTAGCCCTTCCTTCTCTGGGCTGGCTGCTCAGCTGTTGATTAATTGCCAACTCTCATCTCTCTCCACAGTTACCAGCTGTTCCTGATCATGCTTGTCTGACCTGCCTACTTAAAGCCATCCAGCTCACTTCACCTCAGCCTTCACCTTGGTCACATCACAAGAAACCATCTCCTGCAGTTCTGTTTTAAGACTGGCTTGCTGACATCCCTTCTGGCTCCTTATCCTGCTTGCTATTGCTCTACTTGGATCCCTGACTTCTGGCCTGGCTGACTACCCGATCTGGTTATTGAACTCTGGCCTGGCTGACTACCCTATCCGGTTACTAGACTCTGGCTATGCTTTGACTACGCTTTTTCTATTTACCTTTTTATTTTTATTAATAAACAAGTGTGATTTAATTATACTTCTGGTCTCAGTCTCATTCATGGTTTCTGACACTGGGTAATTGCTGTTTATTGATGATGTGACAGAAGACAGAAAAAGCCAGATGAATTCTGCAGTGTCAGCCCAGATTCAGCCAAATGCAGCAAAGTTGCTTGGATGGTTCTTCACAGTACAGATGGAAAATGATCCTAAATACACTGCAAAAGCAACCTAGGAGCTTTTGAAGGAAAAGAAGTGTAATATTCTGCAATGGCGGAGTCAATCACCTGATCTCAACCCAATTGAGCATGCATTTCACTTGCTGAAGGTAAAACTAAAGGTAGAAAGACCCACAAAGAACTGAAGACAGCTGCAGTTAGAGCCTGGCAAAATACGAGAAAGGGGGAATTGGTCATGTCCATGCGTTCCAGACTTCATGCAGTCGTTGCCAGTAAAGGATTCTCAACAAAATATTAAAAAGGAACATTTTATTTATGATTATATTCATTTGTCCAATTACATTTGAGCCCCTAAAAATGGGGGGGAATTTGTTTTTGATATTTATGTTCAACCCTTTGAATTAAAGCTGAAAGTCTGCACTTCAAATTCATTTGGATTGTTTTGTTTTAATTTTATTCTGTTGTCATACAGAGCCAAAGGTATGAAAATTGTGACTGTGTTCAAATATATATGGACCTAACTGTATATACTGTGTGTGTGTGTGTGTGTATATATATAAAGAGCAAAAAGGGGATTGCTGCACAAACAAGAGCAAATTTATTGATAAAATTGACATTACATCAGGTATAATTCAGTTGACGTTTCAGGCTAAACATGATATCGCCCTTCCTCATGACCACTTACCTGCAATGAAAATTATGACCAACTTCACATATAAAGGCTTATGGCTCACATCTGCCATTAATCAATAAATTACATTAAGCTGGAATCAATCTCCACCATACACCCCTTGTATCATTCATACATCATTTTTTTATCTATGGGTATTTCAGAACAATAGCTTCAAAACGGGACATGTAGTTCATCTTTAAAAAATATACAAAGAAAACATAATCAATTCATGATCAAAATGAATTTGTATATTCACACACTATGGAAAAAAACACAAAAAATATGTACAAAAAACAAACAAAAAAATCTCATAATGTGGGACCGTATCGGCCAATATCTGGCCGATCGGTCAGCACATATAGAGACTCATACCATCCAATGATCATAAAAATAAAGATCAAAATCTGTGTTTAACCCTTTAGAATATAAAGAGTCTAAGCGATTTATCCAATAAACTTTTTTTCTCAATTCCAATTCTCTATTCCCCCCACGTCTATTAGTTGGAATACCATCGATTACCATGTATCTTAATTGAGAAACTGAATGGTTCATTTCTAAAAAATGTCTAGAGAGGTAATTTCACATTTTTATCCTTGATGGAATATTTATGTCTAGCTATTCCGTCTTTAACTTTTTGTGTAGTTTCACCTACGTAGATCAAACCACGCGGACATTTAATTATGTATATGACATATGTCGATTGACATATAAAATGATCTTTTATAGGGATATTGTAACCTTGAGTCGGATGATTAAAGGATTTCCCCATCATCATACTAGCAAATTGAATGCATGACAAGCAAGGAAATGAACCATAATTAGGAGGTCCCAAAAAAGTAACCCATGAAGTAGGTGCCCTATATTGGTCAGATCTGACCAATCTATTGTATATGGTCCTATCCTTACAGTATGGAGGTAAAGGGGAGAAAGTAAAGGGAGAAGGTAATGGGGAGGATCCTATTCCTATACAGATGAGGATGCAGCCCGAATTTACACGGGCACTAAGGGATCTGGAGACTTTCTCGTTGAGAGTTCATCTGTACAATTGTGTAAAAACTGGAAAAATAACTACAGAAGTCTATTTCTATGGAACTGCATGAGGTAACACTGACTGAATACTATAGATCCCACTTGATTCCATGGGGTCTTAGAGTGCGTATTGTTCCAACCCTCTTTGCACAAAATTAGGAATATAAAAAGCGATTTACGCAAATCATTAACAAATGTTCATTTGACCTCATCACGTTAACGGTGGAATTCCTTCAACAGGAACGTGTTATTATTGCACAAGAGATTAAGAATTTGGAGAAACAACTATCTGAATCTCTGGGACAGCAGGACTTTGCTAAGATTAAAAAGGATATGGAGGATAAATTGAATGCACATAGAAAATCTATTGAGATTAGAAAACGCACAAAAATGGACAGAGATCGAGAGGATTATACTAATAATCGCGTCCACAATTGGACTGAACCAAATCGTTTTCATATGAGATCTAAATCCATGAGACGGAATGTGCAGATTTCAACATCCAATTCCTCCATTACTTCCACAGGATCTTCTACAAGTGCACCGATGGGTACTTTTTTGGAGCATGGTCTCCCAAAACCAAAAGCAGGAGGAGAGGAGGCAAGAAACGCCGAAGGCTCCATGAATACCAGATCAATCGCTACCAGGACCCGGAACCAACAGAGGACTTGAATGTGAATATGGTACATAATATTTCCTAATTTTCTTTAAATGTTACAGAGACTCGAGTCTTAAATAAGGGCCTGAGTTTCTGTTCTAAGGAAAGGATGGCTCCATTTAGGCTAAAACAGGACTTGTATCGCTTCTACAGAAATATACGGTTAAAAGCTTATTATTCATCTTGCCCTATGATGAACAGTAGCGGTTCTTCAGCACTATCTATTTCCAATTTAGGTTTGAGAAATCAAAGTACATTTGTACCTCCTACTTCATGTGCTGCCGCGGAACTGTTCATCAATATGGTAGAGTCTGATATTAAATTGTTTCTCACACAAAGAGAGACCATATACAATCCAATCTCAATCGAGAGGAGATTGATGCATTGTCTATGCTTTCAAATAGGAAGGAGATTGTTATAAAACCGGCCGACAAAGGCGGATTACAAGTGGTGATGGATACTTCCCAGTATGAAAGGGAGATTTTTAGACAACTTAATGATGTTAGAACTTATAGACGATTGGACAGTAATCCAACTTCACAGGTTTCCAATAAAATAAAAAAGGTAGTAAAACATGCAGTGCAGACAGGTATCATAGATAATAATACGCAGACATTTCTCGTTTCAGAATTTCCTACAACTCCCATATTTTATGTACTGCCCAAAATCCATAAGGATTTGGAAAATCCTCCTGGACGTCCCATCGTCTCTAGTAGAAACTCTATTACCACACCATTAGCTAAATATGTAGACAAGTGTTTATCTCCTCTGGTCTCCAATACCCGCGATACTAGGGATTTTTTAGAAAAGGTAGAGAAGCTTAACATACCCCCGGGGGCTGTATTAGGCACCTGGGATGTAGCGAACCTGTATACAGCTATCCCACATGAGCTAAGAATTGAAGCAAGTAAACGCCTTTTAAAACAATTGGGACTATATAGTTCTGCCCAAGGAGAATTCATTTTAAAATTACTGCAGCTTGTATTGGAAGAAAAACTTTTTTTATGTTCGAGGATACATATTATTTACAACTGACAGGCACGGCGATGGGTTCTAACGTCGCCCCCCCCCCCCCCATATGCCAATGCATTTATGGATATGCTAGAAAATGCATTTGTTTATCATTGCAAACTATTTAAAGATAATTGTTTGGCATATTTTAGATTTATTGATGACGCATTTGGCATATGGGTGGGCGACAGTGAATCGCTGTGGTTATTCAATGAATATCTCAACTATTTGGTTCCTGGTCTGAAATGTAACATGTCGGTTGCAAGTGAAAATGTTCCTTTTCTGGACACTTTATTATCTGTCCAGGAAGGGAGGATTGTTATCGATATTTATTGCAAACCAATAGATTGCAATCAATTACTACACTATTCTAGCTTCCAACCCCCAGGTGTATTTAAATCTATTCCAAGAAGTCAGTTAAAAAGAATTGCTAGGATCACTAATAAATCTAGTTTTAAAGAGGACAGACTGAGTGAGATGGAGGGGAGGCTGTGACAGCGTGGTTATCCCGGTGATGTAGTACACTTAGAACGTACTAATTTAGATATAGAAAGAGAAAAAAATCCTGTCCCAGGCTCCCCTTCATCTCTCAGTTTCATCCTTTTTCTAATAAAGTTAATAATATTGTCAAAAAACATTGGTCCATATTAAGCAAAAATTATCCTTCTGTCCCTGAGTTTCGTTTCTCCCCTTTACCTTCATACCATAAGGGTAGGACCATATACAATCGATTGGTCAGATCTGACCAATATAGGGCACCTACTTCACGGGTTTCTTTTTTGGGACCTCCTAATTATGGTTAATTTCCTTGCTTGCCATGCATTCAATGTGCTAGTATGATTAAGGGGAAATCCTTTAATCATCCGACTCAATGTTACAATATCCCTATAAAAGATTATTTTACATGTCAATCGACATATGTCATATACATAATTAAATGTCTGTGTGGTTTGATCTACGTAGGTGAAACTACACAAAAAGTTAAAGACAGAATAGCTAGACATAAATATTCCATCAGGAATAAAAATGTCAAATTACCTCTCTCTAGACATTTTTTTAGAAATTAACCATTCGGTTTCTCAATTAAGATAAATGGTAATCGATGGTATTCCAACTAATAGACGTGGGGGGGAATAGAGAATTGGAATTGAGAAAAAGAGAAGTTTACTGGATAAATCGCTTAGACTCTTTATATCCTAAACACAGATTTTGATCTTTTTTTTTATGATCATTGGATGGTATGAGTCTCTATGTGCTGACCGATTGCCCAGATATCGGCCGATACGGTCCCACATTATGAGATTTTTTGTTTGTTTTTTGTACATATTTTTAGTGTTTTTTCCATAGTGTGTGAATATACAAATTAATTTTGATCATGAATTGATTATGATGTTTTCTTTGTATATTTTTTATAGATGAACTACATGATTAAGTATACTATCATCAAGGGAAGGCGTCCTTTTGTCCCGTTTTTTAGCTATTGTTCTGAAATACCCATAGATAAAAAAAAATTATGTATGAGAGATATAAGGGGTGTATTGTGGTGATTGATTCCAGCTTAATGTAATTAATTGATTAATGGCAGATGTGAGCCATAAGCCTTTATATGTGAAGTTGGTCATAATTTTCATTGCAGGTATGTGGGTACCTTTCCTTTGGTGCCGTTTTCATCAATGCCTAGGGACAAGGCTCAGACCACTGGGGGAGTACTTGATCTTAAAGCGAGCCTCCACTCTGAGAGATGAACATATACCATGTTCGCTTGCACAATAAACTGTCCTCCAGTTAAAGCGGGATTCCGCTCTTTTTTTTTTTTTTTCTTACCTGTGTTACAGGTGGGCAACTGCTACCTTCGCTTAGCATCCACGTCCGGCGTTTTTTTGACCCCCGGCGCGACGATTCTTTTCCTCGGGATGACTTTTAAAAAAGTGCTCTGGCATTTTCCATTTTAAGTGTGGGCGTCTGAAGCCCACAGGCATTTACTTCCTGTATATCGATGACGCTCGGCTCCCAGCATGCTCCGCTCCATCTCGCACATGCTCAGTGTGCAATGGTGGTAATGGCAGATACAGCTGCCTGCCCACTTTAAAAATGGCAAATTCGGACACGCCCTCGTCACGTGACCGGCATCCTAACGAAATCTCACGAGATTTCGCAATTTCATTGTCCCCCCATGGATTCTTGGGAAATTTCCCAGGGACCATTGCGAGGACGATAACCACGCCTACTCCCACGGGAGGACAACCAGGAAGTCAGCAGAAACATCGGAAATAAAAGGTAAGTAAAGAATATTTTTTTTTTTCAGGGTTCATTTAGGTAAGTATTCTATCTTGACGTCGATGATGACGTGTCTAGTGATGTCACGTGGGTGCCCACAAGAGAGGAAGAGGAGGGGAGTTCAGAGGGAGATATGGACCAGCAGATAGGGAGGAGAAGCAGGAATAACTTACATTGCACAGGAGGGACAAAGCAGACTGAAAATGTATCAGGAGCGAGTCATCGACCATGTACGGTCACATCTGGCGCTCCCAGGACACCGGCACATGGCTCCACAGTGTGGGCTTTTTTTAACGTGTCCGCTGCTGATAATAGCGTTGCCATCTGCAATCTTTGCAGTCAACGCATTAGTCGCGGTAAGCCCAACACTCACCTAGGGACGACCGCCTTAAGAAGGCACATGAGCAGCCATCACCGAGCCCAGTGGGAGCAACGGAACACACAAAGCCACACTCCAGGCTCTCACCGTCCAGCCTCGTTTTCTACTTCTCCTTCTCCTCTCTCCTCACAATTGTCCTCCACTCCACCTTCCATCACGCCAAGCTCACGTTTTTCTGCAAAAAGGCAGGCTTCCGTGGGCCTAATGTTTGAGCGTAAAAAAATGATGACGCCGAATAACCCTCTTGCCCAACGGTTGACGGCTGGCTTGTCAGAACTGATAGCCCGCCAACTACTGCCATATAAACTGGTGGACTCGGAGGCCTTTCGAAAATTTGTGACCATTGGAACACCACAATGGAAGGTCCCAGGAAGGAAGTATTTCTCAGAGAAGGGCATCCCAGAGCTATATGGCCATGTTCAGCGGCAAGTGAATGTATCTCTGGCACACAGTGTCGGTGCCAAGATACATCTGACCACAGACACGTGGTCTAGCAAACACGGGCAGGGAAGGTATATCACTTTTACTGCCCACTGGGTGAACCTTCTGACGGCCGTCAAGCATGTAACCCGTGGCACCCGTGTAGATTTGGTTTTACCGCCACGGATTGCATGCAGGCCTGGCTCTTCTTCTCCTCCTCCTACTCCATCCTCCTCCCTCTCCTCCCCAGCTGACTCCTCCTTTTTCCGCTGCTAGCGTCTCTTCCACTGCGCCGCCCAAGCTCCCCAGAACCTATTCGACATGCCAGGTGAGACATTGCCATGCCGTGCTGCGTCTGTTGTGCCTGGAAGCCAAGAGCCACACTGGCCCGGCACTCCTTTCAGCTTTGCGTTCACAGGCAGATCAGTGGCTAACACCGCTCAATTTGACAGTTGGTAAAGTAGTGTGTGACAACGGTGCCAATCTGCTTAGCGCATTGAAACAGGGCAAAATCACGCATGTGCCATGCATGGCACACGTCTTAAACTTGGTCGTGCAGCGATTCGTTGTCAAATACCCTGGGGTCCAGAACATCTTGTGGCAGGCAAGGAAAATCTCGGCCCATTTCAGAAGATCTTACACGGCCATGGCTCGCCTTGCTGACATTCAGCGGCGACACAATCTGCAGGTCAGACGTCTTATTTGCGATTGCCCAACGCGATGGAACTCAACCTTCTATATGCTTGATAGGCTGCTCCAGCAGAAACGTGCAGTTAACCTCTACCTGTATGAACTCTGCGGCAGAACAGGTTCTGGGGAGCTGGGGTTTTTTTCACAGCGCCAGTGGCTGCTCATGCGCGACACATGCAGACTTCTGCGGCCATTTGAGGAGATCACCAAACTGGTCAGTCGCAAGCCATGGCGCCATCAGTGACATGGTACCTTATGCCTTCTTTATGGAGCGTGCATTGCGTCGTGTCATTGATCAAGCTGTGGAGGAGCAGGAGCGGGAAGATGAGGAAGTCGCAATGCTGGATGAATTCCCAGGGGGGGCTACTCTATCTGAGACAAGTGAACAACAGAAGTCTGAAGAGGAGTCAGAGGAGGATGGTGCCGGGCGGATGAGGAGGAGCAAGAAGAGCATGCTTTAAACCTTTCTGGGATCCCTGTTGTTGTGCGTGGATGGGAAGAGGAGAATGAAGAGGACGACATTATCCTGGATGATGAGCAGGAGCCAGGCCACCACACCTCTTCCAGTTTAGTGCAAATGGGGGCCTTCATGCTCCAGTGTTTTAATAGGGACCCCCGTATAAAAAGCATAAGGGTCAAGGACCAGTACTGGGTGGTAACGTACTTAGACCCCCGGTACAAACACAAAATGGCGGAAATGTTACCGCCGTCACAGAGGGCTGTCAGAATGGAGCACTTCCAGGCCTTGCTTCGAGAAATGCTGCATTCTGCTTTTGCGTGCGCTGGCAGAGGAGCAATTCCCAATCCCAGAGAAGGAGTTGCGAGTACCAATCCAACAACGCCTGCAAGAAGAGGCCGGTTTGAAGATGTGTTGGTGACTTCGGATATGAGGTCATTCTTTCAGCCGACCCATCGACAGGTGTCATCCGGATCCAGCATCAGGGAACGCCTAGACCGTCAGGTGTCCGACTACATCAGGTTAACGGCCGATGTGGACGCTCTGAGGAGTGATGAACCCCTGGACTACTGGGTGGGCAGGCTTGACCTCTGGCCAGAGCTTGCCCAATTTGCAATCGAACTGTTGGCTTGCCCCTCGTCCAGTGTCCTGTCCGAAAGGACGTTCAGCGCAGCAGGGGGGATAGTGACCGATAAGCGTACTCGCCTAGCTCACGACAGTGTTAACTACCTCACATTTCTAAAAATGAATGAGGCATGGATCTCAGAGGAATTCAACACATGTGACCAGTAGACCATGTATATGTCTATAAACAATTTTTTTAAATCGAGCTCACTTCCTTGTCCAAAAAAAGCGCACCGTACTATATGCCCGTACCCTCCTGTTTGAAGAGGTTGAGCGGTGTCATATTTCTACTGGGGCTGCTTATTATGAGGGGCTCCCACCATCCCTGTGCTGTGCTGACTTCCTCCTGGGGCTGTACCTCTGCTGTGCATATTATGAGGGGATCCCACCATCCCTGTGCTATGCTCATTATGAGGGGCTCCCACCATCCCTGTGCTGTGCTGACTTCCTCCTGGGCCTGCTTATTATGAGGGGCTCCCACCACCCCTGTGCTATGCTGACATCCTCCTGGGGTTGCTTATTATGAGGGGCTCCCACCATCCCTGTGCTGACTTCCTCCTGGGGCTGTACCTCTGCTGTGCATATTATGAGGGGCTCCCATCATCCATGTGCTATGCTCATTATGAGGGGCTCCCACCATCCCTGTGCTGTGTTGACTTCCTCCTGGGGCTGTACCTCTGCTGTGCATATTATGAGGGGCTCCCACCATCCCTGTGCTATGCTCATTATGAGGGGCTCCCACCATCCCTGTGCTGTGCTGACTTCCTCCTGGGGCTGCTTATTATGAGGGGCTCCCACCATCCCTGTGCTATGCTGACATCCTCCTGGGGTTGCTTATTATGAGGGGCTCCCACCATCCCTGTGCTATGCTCATTATGAGGGGCTCCCACCATCCCTGTGCTATGCTCATTATAAGGGGCTCCCACCATCCATGTGCTATGCTGACTTCCTCCTGGGGCTGCTTACGGTGCAGGTGTCAGTGCTGTATATCACGGTGCTGGTGTCAGTGCTGTATATCACGGTGCTGGTGTGAGTGCTTTATGTCATGCTGCTGATGTCAGTGCTCTCTATCACTGTGCTGGTGTCAGTGCTGTATATCACGGTGCTGGTGTTAGTGCTTTATGTCACGCTGCTGATGTCAGTGCTCTCTATCACGGTGCTGGTGTCAGATCACTCTATCACGGTGCAGGTGTCATTGCTGTATGTCACGCTGCTGATGTCAGTACTCTCTATCACGGTGCTGCTGTCAGTGCTGTATATCACGGTGCTGGTGTTAGTGCTTTATGTCACGCTGCTTATGTCAGTGCTCTCTATCACGGTGCTGTTGTCAGATCACTCTATCACGGTGCAGGTGTCATTGCTGTATGTCACGCTGCTGATGTCAGTGCTCTCTATCATGGTGCTGGTGTCAGATGACTCTATCACCGTGCAGGTGTCATTGCTGTATGTCATGCTGCTGGTGATCATCTCCTGCACCCTCTTCTTTGCCTACCCTGACCTTCCCTCTCCTCCATTGCCTTCATGCGCTCCACAGTCCTGAATTGTCACAACAATTTCACATATAAAAAAAGAATGCTTGTAGTTGTCGATCCCAGATTCACCTCATACATGTGTTATGTCATTGGCCATGTGGTGGGACTATGTTTGCACAGCTATTAATTATTTTGTGGCTGCAAATTTGACCTGTAGGTTTGCAAAGTTCGCCTCCCATTGAAGTCAATGGGGCCCGCCGCGAACGTTACGGTTAGCGAACTATCGGCCGCGTTCGCGAAACATCCCGTCGGAAGTTCGTCCATCACTAATAGTGAGTTCTTCCAACACCTGTGAGATTTACTCTTACTTTTACTGTTACTTTTCTTTCTGTAACATTCACCTCTGAACCTCAAGTACAATACACTTTCCATCTTGTAAGTGATGACTCAAATTATCCTTGCAGGTTTATATAAAGTACTTCTCTCTGCCCTAGTTAAATTCAAAAGACTACGTATCCTTTTTCTGTACTCTCCTACCAGAGAGCCTCTGTGAAAACTGAAAGCCAGAAGCCATCATCTGCCCGATGAATTATGTACATGTTTTGCAACAGCAAGCAAGTTGCACAACCTTTACAGTTTGTTTCTATTCTCAGTACTGCAAGTGTGTTTCAGAATTGCTTGCTTTGACAAGGAATACCTGCAAAGAATGTGCCACACAACAAGATGTGGGTTGGTACTATTACAAGACATACAGTATGTATATTAGTCTGGCCCTTATATCATGGTAATTTAAAAAAAGATACCTTTTTTATCACAAATCCTGCAGCTTTAAATTATTTGCTTTTTCACTTGTGCTATTACTTCCCTTGAATCATCACTATAACCTAATTGCATGCTAAAAATATGCCAACACTCCTTCTAGATCAGTGGCACATATGGATTTCTCTAGCAAGAATGATTACTCTGTGCAGCTTTTTGTATACAGTGCCTTGAAAAAGTATTCATACCCCCTTGAAATTTTCCACACTTTGTCATGTTACAACCAAAAACTTACATTTGTTTCATCAGGATTTTGTGATAGACCAACACAAAGTGGCACATAATTGTGAAGAGGAAGAAAAATACTAAATGTTTTTCAAAATCTTTTACAAATAAATATCTGAAAAGTATGGCGTGCATTTGTTTTCAGTCCCCTTTACTCTGATACTCCTAACTAAAAGCTAGTGGAACCAATTGCCTTCAGAAGTCACCTGATTAGTAAATAGAGTCCACCTGTATATAATTTACTCTTAATATAAATACAGCTGCTCTGTGAAGCCCTCAGAGGTTTGTTAGAGAATCTTAGTGAACAAAAAGCATCATGAAGGCCAGGGAACACACCAGACAGGTCAGGGATAAAGTTGTGGAGAAGTTTAAAGCATGGTTAGGTTCTAAAAATATATCCCAAGCGTTGAGCATCTCATGGAGCACTGTTCAATCCATCATGTGAAAATGGAAAGAGTATGGCACAACTGCAACCCTACCAAGACATGGCCATCCACCTAAGCTGACAGTCCGGGCAAGGAGAGCATTATTCAGGGAAGCCGCCAAGAGGCCAATGGTAACTCTGGAGGAGCTGCAGAGATCCGCAGCTCAGGTGGGAGAATGTGTCTACAGGACAACTATTAGTCATGCACTGCACAAATCTGGCCTTTATGGAAGAGTAGTGGCAGAAGAAAGCCTTTGTTGAAAAAAAGCCATCAGAGACCAAAATTGTACTTTTTGGCCTAAAAGAAAAACGCTATGTTTGGCAGAAAACTAACATTGCCCATCACCCTGAACATACCATCCCCATGGTGGTGGCAGCATCATGTTGTGGTAAAGATTTTCTTCAGCAGGGTCAGGGAAGCTGGTCAGAGTTGATGGGAAGATGGATGGATCCAAATATAGCTCAATCTTAGAAGAAAACCTGTTAGTCTACAACAGACTTGAGACTGGGGTGGAGGTTCAAAGCATATTCATGTGTTAGAATGGCCCAGTCAAAGTCCAGACCTAAATCCAATTGAATCTGTGGCAAGACTTGAAAATTGCTGTTCACAGACGCTCTCCATCCAATTTTACAGAGCTTGAGCTGTTTTGCAAAGAATCATCAATAAACTAATTTTAGTCATACATTTAGGCCAAAATATATTCAGCCACATGTCTTGGGTAAAAAAAAATTCACTAAGCATATATTTATTGGTTTGTGCAAAAGTTATAGCGTCTACAAACTATGTAGCAAGGCCGGGCATGGAGAGCATTAATCAGGGAAGCAGCCAAGAGGCCCATGGTAACTCTGGAGGAGCTGCAGAGATCCACAGCTCAGGTAGGAGAATCTGTCCACAGGACAACTATTAGTCGCGCGTTCCACAAATCTGGCCTTTATGCAAGAGTGGCAAGAAGAAAGCCTTTGCTCAAAGAAAGCCATAAGAAGTCCTGTTTACAGTTTGTGAGAAGCCATGTGGGGTATATAGCAAACGTGGAAGAAATGTAAACTCAATAAACTCAATTTAATCATACATTTAGGCCAAAATGTATTCAGCCACCTGTCTTGGGTAAAAAAAAAAAAAATGTCAATAAGCATAAATTTATTGGATTGCGCAAAAGTTATGGCATTTACAAACTATGGTACATTTTCTGAAATTTACGCAACTTTTAGTTTATGACTGCCTATCTCATTTTTTGAGGTGCAAAAATGGCAGGGCAGTACAAAATCCCCCCCAAATTACCCTATTTTGGAAAGTAGATAATCCAAGGAAATTGCTGAGAGGCATGTTGAGCCCATTGAATATTTTATTTTTTTGTCACAAGCGATTGAAAAATGACAAAAAAAATTAAAATTTTACACAAAGTTGTCGCTAAATGATATATTGCTCACACATGCCATGGGTATATGTGGAATTAAACCCCAAAATATATTCTGCTGGTTTACCTGAGTACGGGGATACCACATGTGTGAGACTTTTTGGGAGCCTAGCCATGTACAGGACCCCGAAAACCGCCTTCAGGATTTCTAAGGGCGTACATTTTTGATTTCACGTCTCACTACTCAGAAGAAGCAGCAGAATGTATTTTGGGGTTTAATTTCACATATATCCACGCCATGTTTGAACAAATATTTTAATTTTCCCGAAACTTGTGGCAAAAAGAGCAACTGGTTGTCATTGACTGCTTTAGTCGCTAGCAAAAAAACTGTTAGCAAACTGTTAGCATTTGCAGGGATCAGGCCGGACTCTGCAAACACTGCAGTTATGTGTATTGTGTTTTGGAAGTAACAGTGATCAATTGATATTGCAATTGGCTGGGCGGAGGGGCTAAATGCAGGTGCTAGCAAGTATCTGGGCTGATCCTACTAATGCTGCATTTTTGGGAACCCTAAACTACTGAGGATGCTAGTATAGATCTGATCAAAGATATTGATCTGTTCAGACACTACTAGTAAGAGAGGTGTATGGTGCATGCATGGGTGTTGGCGATACTGGCATTAGTCTGACGCTGCCTGGGATTGACACTGACCTTAACTGACACTGAAATCTGTACTGGGGGGCGAGTAGGGGGTTAAACCTTTATTCAGTAATATATGGTGGGTACACTGATGCTATAGAAACCTGACGGTGACAGTAACTAGCTAACTGGCTAACTAGCGTCACCCGTGAGACTAAATACAGTGATCAGAAACGAGATCTGTACACTATATTAGTGACACTGGTGACAGGGGGGTAAGGGGGTTAACGGGGGGGGATTAAGGGGTTAAACCTTTATTAGGGTGTTTAGGGGGCACCATAAAGATACCTGGGCCTACTACTAACTGCCCTAACGCTGATTAGTGTCACAAATGACACCAGTACAGTGATCAGTGAAAAATATGAACACTGCACTTGGTAACACCGTGACAGGGAGTGAAGGGGTTAACTGTGGGGGGGGGGGGCGATCGTTGGGTGAAAAGTGTGCCTACGTGTACTGTGTCAGTGTAGTGTTGGTGCAACTCACTGTTAGATGTCCTCTCTCCATGCTCTGGAATCGAAAAGGATTCCAGGAGGGGAGATGACATCACTTCCCCTGCCTGTGTTTACATTACTCAGGCAGGGGACAGTCTCATTTGTCAGAACCGATCCCCAGGTCCAGGCCAGAAATCTTTGGCCTGGGCATGGAGACTGATCGGTTCTGAAACTAAGCCGACGGCTCGCCCAGGAGAACCAACCTGCCGCAGTATAACTATAAATCCTCAAGTAGTTAATGCTAATTTACAAGCCAACAGCTAAATACATACATGAAACAATGGGGTGTATCAATATGGCAAACCAAATGGAGCCCTGTGAGGTGGCGCTCTCGGTCAACAGAATGTTACAGCTCTCATGCAGGTGATCACAGGCTGCCAGACCACTCTCACCTCAAAGATGGACCTTCTTCAAGTTTATATTGTATATGTAAATATATTATTTATATTTATAAAGTTCAGAGACTGTGGGTGAACACCATGACAGAGACTCTGAGGACGCCATCCAGGATTAATACTATAGCAGTGCGTACATTTCTAATCAAAGTCAAGGCCCTTAATTCTAATGCCGCGTACACACATAGCGGACTTTCCGACGGACTTAGTCTGGCGGACTTTCCGAACGGGCTACTTGCCCACACACGGCACTTTTTCAGCGGACTAATACGGCGTACTAAGTCCGCCATACTATCCGCCCTACTTTTGAAATGAACGGACTCGCCCACACATGCGGAGGAAAGTCCGCTCATTTCGAGCGTGGCTCCAGGTAAGGGTCTGATGTGGACTTAAAGGGGAACCCCCACGCCGAAAAAAATTGGCATGGGGGTTCCCCCCCAGGTCCACATCAGACCCTTGTCCGAGCACGCTACCCGGTCGGCCAGGAAAGGGGGGTGGACGATCGAGCGCCCCCCCCCCCCCCCTCCTGAGCCGTACCAGGCCGCGTGCCCTCAACATGGGGGGTGCCTTGGGGAAGGGGGGGGGCTGCGCGGGCCCCCCCCCCACCCCAAAGCACCTTGTCCCCATGTTGATGAGGACAATGGCCTCTTCCAGACAACCCTGGCCGTTGGTTGTCGGGGTCTGTGGGCGGGGGGTTTATCGGAATCCGGGAGCCCCCTTTAATAAGGGGGCCCCCGGATACCGGCCCCCCACCCTATGTGAATGAGTATGGGGTACACACAAGATAAAATAGTTTATTGCACAGCTCCGGGGGTCTTCCGTCTTCGGGGGTCTTCTCGCCGGACTCCTCCGTTATCTTCTTGTAGCTCTTTTGCTAGCAGAGGAGCCCGGCTTTCTTCCTCGCCGCCGGCCTCTTCTTCCGACTTTGGGGGTCTTGTCCCTCTCTTCGGTTCTTCTGCCGGGCCACCGCGCCTTCTTCTAGCTCTTTTACAGGCCGTGCGGCCCCCCTTCCCCAAGGCACCCCCCATGTTGAGGGCACGCGGCCTGGTACGGCTCAGGAGGGGGGCCGCTCGCTCGCCCCCCCCTTTCCTGGCCGGCCGGGTAGCGTGCTCGGACAAGGGTTTGATGTGGACCTGGGGGGTTCCCCTTTAAGTCCATACCAGGTGGCGGGGTCAGCGACGTCTCCTTCGCGGGCCCCGCCTACCTGGAGACCCGCTCGAAATGAGCAGACTTTTCTCCGGGCGGGAAAAGTCTGCTCATTTCAAAAGTACGGCGGACTGGCACACACACGGCCGGATTGTCCGCCGAAATGCGAATCCGGCGGGAAGATTGGAGTGCAAAACTACTTTCTAAGTCCGCCGTACTTTCGGGTCAAAAAAGTATGCCAGAGGCTACACATGGGGGGATTGTCCGGGCGGACTTCAGTTTGCCGGACTTTTCCACCCGCTTGTTTGATCGTGTGTACGTGGCATAAGGCTCATCATGCCGAAAACCAGAATGGCGGGTATAACCTCCAGATCGTGGAGGTGCCTGAAGGAGCTTAGGGGCTAGTGCTATTCTCCACCTCCTTTGTGGTAGAGCAGGCACAGAGGATGCCAATGATAAGAAGCATCTTGGGCACCCAACCACGCACCTTCATTTTCTGCCTCCTCAATTTTCGTGATAGAAATTTGGTCCTTCAGGAGGTCCAGAATCTTAACTCCATCAGCTTTTAGAACTCTAAGCTCATGATGTTCCCTGACTACTCTGTGGACAACCAAAGGCTTTGTAGGACCTTCAGTCATGTTAAAGGATAACTAGAGGTCCAGGTTTTTTTTTTTTTTAAACAAACATGTTATACTTACCGTCTCTGTGCAGTTGGTTATGCACAGTGGCCCAGAGCCTCCTCTTCTGGGGTCCTCCAGCTGTGCTCCTGGCTTCTCCTATTCTCGAGTACCCTGCCTGAGAAGCGCTCTCCCTCGTGGCCACCTGTGCAGGCGTGCTCCCGTGTCCTGCTGCTGTGTCTATTGACACAGACAACAGGACTTGGCTCCCGCATCATTGGATTTGATTGACAAGGAGCCAATGGCTGCATTGCTATCAATCTATCCAATAAGGATCTGAGACACCGGTTGGAGCAGGTGTGCTCGTCCCTGGCACAGGACCGATTGGGCTCAGGTAAATAAAACGGGGTCCTGGTGGACTACAAGAGATTTTTCACCTCAATGCATACAATACATTGAGGTGAAAAACAGTGATGGTTTACAATCCCTTTAAATTTGAACTACATAACAGGGACATCAAATACATCATGCTATTCCCAGTCCCCCCAAGGGATCAAGTGAGTGAGTGAGTCTACAAGATTCTTTACTTCACTCGAGGAGGCTTCCCAATGGCTTCACACCTTGCCCAGTGGTCGCTAATACTATCTACTCAGAGCCTTTAAGTGGTATTAAAACCAAAACCAAAAATGTAATATATTGCAGCTTACCAATCATTAACTGTGGTGGCTGCATTTGTTTCATTTTTTAGTCTTTTCCCCCCTCTATTCTCATCTCGTGATCTGGTCAGTAACACATCTCCTGTATTAGAGTGCTCCCATTCTGGATTAATGAGAACAGGAGGCATAGCAGACAGCAGCATTGTCTGTCTGGGGGGGAGGGTAATGGTAAATGTACCAGTTGATTTAAGTGCATTAACAAATTAACCACTTCAGCCCTGGAAGATTTTACCCCTTTCCTGACAAGAGAATTTTTTTGCAATTCTGTGATTCGGCACGGTGTCGCTTAAGCAGACAATTGTGCAGTCATGCGACGTTGTACCCAAACAAAATTGATGTATTTTTTCCCCACAAACAGAGCTTTCTTTTGGTGGTATTTGATCACCTCTGCGGTTTTTATTTTTTGCGCTATAAACAAAAAGAGTGACAATTTTTAAAAACTTTTTGCTATAGCAAAAAAATATATAAAACTAATTTCTTTCTCAGTTTAGGCCGATATGTATTTTTCTACATATTTTTGGTAAAAAAAAAAAATCTCAATAAGCTTATATTGATTGGTTTGCGCAAAAGTTATAGCGTCTACAAAATAGGGAATAGATTTATTTATTTATTTTATTAGTAACGGCGACGATTTTTATCGTGACTGCAACATTATGGCGGACACATCGGATACTTTTGACACCATTTTGGGACCATTGTCATTTATACAGCGATCAGTGCTATAAAAATACACTGATTACTGTGTAAATGACACCGGCAGGGAAGGAGTTAAACATTAGGGAGCGATAACGGAGTTAAGTGTGTCCTATGGAGGTGTTCTAACTGTAGGGGGAAGGGGCTACCACTGACATGACAGCAAACACTGCTCCCGATGACAGGGAGCAGTGGATCTCTGTCATGTCACAAGGCAGAACAGGGAAATGCCTTGTTTACAAAGGCATCTCCCCGTTCTTGCTCTCTACACTGCAATCGAGTTCCCGGGACCCGTGGGAATGCTCCTGCGGCCGATAGGCAGCAAATTCAAAGGGACGTACAGGTACGCCTATTTGCCTGCCTGTGCTATTCTGCCGACGTACATCTGTGTGCGGCGGTCGGCAAGTGGTTAAAGCCAAACTCCAGCTAACACTTTATAATCAGTTACATCAATTTATTTATTTTGGGATAACGGTTTTACATAAATAAATAAAATCTGGTCACTACTAAACCCTGGACCCTGCATTCACGATATCTGGTCTCCCACAGTACACAGAACTCGGAAATGCAATAGTTTTAGTAAATATAGATTGCTAAATACCCTTTCTCATCAGCAGTTAGAGCAGTCTTGTGACTTCTATCAGTGTCCAGCAAAGCACTGGTTAAAGCTTATAGGAGGAGTTTTTATTCTCCCCTGATTGTCCGTGACCCTCTGTCTAGACAGTGCTGATAGGCCTTGTGCTGATCACATACACTCTCCCAAGAAAAAAAACTCTCTAGCAATACACACCAAACCGTGCATGTGCAGCTTGCCCCCAAGGCTATGTTCTATCAGGAGATGGTTTGGGCACTGTGGAAGAAGGGGAGGATCAGAGAAGGCAGGATTAAACAGCCTTTTTACACAATGCAGATGAGTAACCCCTTAGGTTCCACAGTGAGTGTAACTGCATATGTAGACTGATTTTACTGTTGTGGGTTTAGTAATGCCACGTACACACGATCGGACTTTCCTACAGACTTGGTCCAGCGGACCGGAATCCGTCGGACAATTCGATCGTGTGTGGGCTCCAGTGGACTTTTTTTCCCAAAAGTCCAACGGACCTAGAAATAAAACATGTTTTCAAATCTATACAACAGACTAAAAATCAGGAATACCATTCGTCCGTGTGCTAGTCCAACGGACCAAATACGACACAAGGGCAGCTATTGCCTACTGGCTATTGAACTTCTTTGTTTAGTCCTGTTTACGTCATCACGTTCAAAACGAACGGACTTTCGAAGTACTTAGTCCAGTCGTGAGTGGCCAAGTCCGCTTGTTCAGAAAGTCCGTTGGACCTCCACTGAAAGTCCGTCGGGAAGACCGTCGGATCTAGTCCGTCAAAGTCCAGTCGTGTGTACGCAGCATAAAACTTTAAGCACCCCTGGCAGTGTTGAGTGGTTAGTCTCATCCCTGTAAAAGGATACATCTGGAAGAGAGTTTGTTCTAAGATAAGTCCTCTAGTAGCCTGCTTATCTTACTTATTTATTTCTATTTCACACTCTTGCCTTGTGTACACTCCCCATCCACTTCTTTCTCTTTCCTGTCTGCATCCATGCCCACAATGTCATATTTTCACTATATAATAGTGATACTACATCAAATATACTCTTAAGTTATCATTAAGCTTTACCCTATTTAGACACATACATAATCTCATTACAGTTACCATGACATATGTGGCCTATGGAACATTTCAGGATACACCACACTCCCATCCTCCTTTTTGGCCAGGTCTGCCCCCTGCCGGGCCCCAGTTTGGTTGCTGCAGGTTACGCCTCTTCAGCTCCCAGTTGGAGTGCCTTCCACTGCTGCCCATGTAGATCGGCGCTTTGGACCAATTGTCCATAATGTAAGTATGGGGTGCCTCTTAGAGGCCACATGCTTCTTTTCTAACCACAATCACCATTGAATGTTATATCTTACTGTCACCTACTACCTTATAGATATCCTGCATATACACCAACTCCCGAGGAAGCGAGCCGAGCTCGCGAAACGCGTCGAGTACAAAGTTGTATATGTATATGATTTATTTCACTACTGTAATTAACATGCCAATGGTTAAACCATGCCCGATTACGTTTTTATGTTCATTTAATCATGTTTTTGGAATTTTTATAAATCTTCATACCTACTTGGGATGACCTCTATGACCAACTCATTTAAAGTCCCATGGACTTACTTGCCTTTTATTATATGATTTATAGGATGGAGTTGTGTTATATTAGGAGGCAGTATCCAGACCACCCTTTTACTTGAATTACTAAGGTGGAAGACACCTACCAGCCCACCCGGTCTGCTCTCGTGGTCGTACCCATTATCACTAATTGCTACCATACATGTACATATGATTACCATACTATTTGTTATGCTATCGTGGTTTGTTTATGGCATTGTCCCCAGTGTACTGTATCCATTAGTAGCTGTGGTTTTGTCTCTCCGTTCCGGGAGCTGCGATGTATAAATGGGGGGTTCCTTTTTTCCCCCTGCTGTCCCCTCCCCTATTTCTGTATGGGCGGGGCCACCTTTACATCGGCGCCATACATCTGCACCCATCGTGGGACTTCCGCATTGCGGCGGCTCCACATTCTGGTGTGCAGTGCGTCATCTCGTTGGCTGGGGTTTCCGAGCATGCGCAGCGTGGGCACGTACCGTAGCCACACTAGTATGGCGTTAGGGGTGTGGCCCAACGCTCCCACTCGGGGATTTAGGCTGGTGGCTCTGACATGGTGAACTCCCTTTTCTCTCCTCACTCGGACTGTCCTCTCACACCTGAGAGGTCCCATTTAGGGGTAAACAGATGATAGATATTGAATATTTTGTGTGAATTGTTTTACTCTCTATCAATCAACAGGACAAATTTCTCTACCTTTTCTCCCTCTCTATTATCCTGATTTGTTGTTTTCACTTTCTTTATCTTCTTTTTGCTTATCCTTGCTTGTGCTCCTTTTCCATACCAGCATATTATATGGACATTATAAAGATTTCTATATTTTTATACTTTTATCCCACCACTATGGTGACTACTTTAAGATCTGGTTTATATATTTGGTAGAACATTGACAGACACATTTGATGATTTTTCTATTTATGACACAGTAGGCTGTGTGCCTTTTTCTGTTTGGGGATCCAAGCACCCCAGTGGGACGGGATTGCAGTTTTGTGTTGGGGGTTTCTTATGTTATGGCACTGCTTTAGTATTTTTATATTGTCTATATTCCTTTGCGATTTTGTCAGACTACAATGCAGTGGATACTTGTTACCTACAGGTAGTCCTGCTCCCTCTGGGTCTTTGTTTTGAAATGTCTTTCTTTTAATGTTATGGCTCTTATATCAATAGTTTAATGGAATCTTTGGGGCCTTAACGTTAATGTAGCACCCTTTAGTGCGCTACTAGTGTCAGAGTTGGAAAAACATATTCGGACTCATGTTTAATTGTAATTGGGTCAGGGTTACTAGAGTTCAGGGCAGTATGACTCATACCGACAGCTCTCTGGTGCCTCTCGCTGGTTCTGGAAAGTTGGAGAACATTCTGGAAACTAGTAGGTGGAGGCTAGAAGGGCTTTTCTGCATATTTAGGGGTGCTTAGGCAATCCCCAGGAGATGGCACTGGCAGGGGCCTAAGTGAGCCCTTAAATAGGAATCAGTCATGCTGGGAGGGGAGTCAAGTGGAAGATGGAGATGTAATGCTTAGGAGTCTGTCGGTGGCCCTTTAGGTGAACCCCCTAGTGTAGGTGTGGGGTGGTGCTCTGCCTCGGGCTGGGGCTTGGGAGCTGGCCTGGGAGGATCCAGACAAAATGAAAAGTTTGGAAGGAGTATTCCCTGAGTGGTAGCGGGAGCGAAGAGGACAGTATGAGTATTACAGCACAGTGCAGGGACCTGCAAGGGGAGAGACTGCCACATGTAGAGATCTTATGGACAAACTTGCCTCAGATATTGCTGTCTATTCTGCTCTATCTAAATGGGGGGGGGGGGGGTCTGTTTGGCTTACAAGATGTCCGGCATTGGAATCACCCTTCTGCAAAGGGGTTTACCTGTCACTCTTCTATGTATAAGACCATGTCTCACATTGACCTTATTTATGCTAGCAGTGTGATAGACCTATCCGGGGCAGGGGCTTTTGGAGAGAACTGGGGAACCTTTGTTTTGGCTCCCCATGTCCCCCTTATGTATAGTTTACCCTATGTCTATTAAGGGCACAGGGTGAACAAGCAAATAATGGACAATTACTTAATGGACACTGAGAATGCGGTTTGGATTACTTCAGATGGGACAGTAATATTTATCAACGATATCCCTCAAGAAATCTATGATACATTATTTCCACTGTATCAGAATGATGGAACATTGTATGAGCTTTGTCCCAGACTATTGTAGGTATGAGCCGAACTGTCTGCTACTGGGTCTCCTGCTAATGTCTGAAGGTGTTTTGTGTTTATGCTTATGATAATGTGTATTGTCTGTAGTGAGCTTCAAGGGGACAAGTCTGACCTGCAATGAAACCCCATCCAGGTGTCTAATTAACATAATGTTTATAGTATATGTCTGTTGTTGTAATTATATTCCTGTGTGCAGTTTGTATTGTTAGGGTAATATGATCAGGAAGGGGGATGTCCTACTGTGGTGTATATATTTTGAGTTCTTTTTCAAATAAAAAGTTATTTTTCTGGTTTACTCCAAAACTGGTGTTACCTAGTTCTTGGGATAACTATAGCCAGTGTCAGGAAAGGTTCCACCCGCTAATGGCACTGTCTGACATTTGGTGTGCAGTACCGATGTCCACTAGCAGGTGTCTCCTGGCAGTCTGGATCTGTCAGGGGAGCTTACACCTGCTGGTGGTACCATGTGATCTTTGGGCTGCAGTACTGGCGTCCACCAGCGGGTGGTTCCTGGCAGTGTCGAGCCGACATCATCTCCTGCAATCAGGCGTCAGCTGAGCCTGATTGTAGGAGATGTGTATAAATACCCGGCAAGCACACACACACCTTGCCTTGGTATCTTCCTTGCTCCCTGACCTGATTCTGTGAGCGCTGAACCTGATCCTGTCTCTGAAACTGATCTCTGTACCTGATCCTGTGCCTTGTACCTGAACCTGTCCCTCCTGTGGCCCTGTTATCCTTACCATTGCCCTCTCCTTGTCCTGTTTGTTCCCTGTCCCCATCTGCTGACCTCCTGTTGATGACCCTGGCCTGGCTATGTTTATGATTCCAGTATTCCCCAGTGTGTGTGTGTGTGTGTGTGTATTATATATATATATATATATATATATATATATATATATATATATATTGTACGGGATCAGAGGTTTGAAGAGCTGGCTCAGAGGCAGTTCAGTAAAATAAAAGTGGCTTTATTCAGCAAAATAGCAAAAAAAAACATCAGACCAGACAGACTTGTCTTATCACACGGATGTGCACACAGATACAGGTAACAGTTCATTGCTCCAATCAGAGCTACAGTCTTTTTGTGGTTAAGCTCACCCAGCAGGTACACCATCCAGCAATGGACATTTCCACACAGTGTGCTGCTGTGTCTCTCTCTCCTACTCAAACAACTCCACACTGACACTTTCAGCACACCTGACCATAAGCAGGTCTGAAGGGGAAGTACCCGCCTTCTATGATTAACCCCCTCTTAACCCTATCCGAGGCTGACCATCTACAACAGGGATATGCAATTAGCGGACCTCCAGCTGTTGCAAAACTACAAGTCCCATCATGCCTCTGCCTCTGGGAGTCATGATTGTGGCTGTCAGAGTCTTGCTATGCCTGATGGGAGTTGTAGTTCTGCAACCGCTAATTGCATATTACTGCTCTACAATATATATATATATATATATATATATATATATATATATATATATATATATACACACACACACAAATCTGTCTGATTATTATTACTATTTGTGAGTCTCTGTTCGTAGTTGGTTTGTTGTGGACTGTATTATATTGGAGGTGGTTGTGGTTATATGTTTCACTTATATTATCACTCATCTGAGTGCCTCTGTTGCTGTCCACACAGTTTTGGTCACACCATATCCGTGACAGCCATATTCACTGGTCTCGTGTTCCAGAGCTTGGGGAGCAGCTTCTTGGCGGAGATACCCAGTCAGGGTGTCTGGGTTCTGTCACAAGCAGTAGGGTCCTTTCTAGGGTGAGGGAGGTCTCCATCCTTCAAAAGGGGATATCAGATCATGCTCCAGTATTGCTGAGTTTATACACCTGTTGAGCCTCCTTTGATAGGGTGTATAGACTTTCTTGATTCTGGATATCAGATGACAGGTGACAACCTCTGGTAATCTCAGCCTTCCAGGAATTTTGACCCCTAAACCAAAATTTTGCTGCACCTATAGTTCTATAAGACACCTTTTAAAGAGGAAGTAAACCCTGATGGGTTTACTTCCTCTTTGATTCCCTGCAAAGGTAAAGCATAATAGACTACTATGCATCGCATAGTAGCCTATTATATGTCACTTACCTGACACAGGAGCCAGCGAAGTCACTGCTGTCCCCTTGTGTACTGAGCCTCCATCTTCTTGGTGGGTGCTGCTTCTCCAGCGCTGTCATTCGGCGGAGCCGCGATGACATCACTCCCGAGCATGTGCACGGGAGCCGCCACTCGTGGCATATCGCCGTTAACAGCGGCGCGCTCAGTGCACCTGCGCGCCGCTGTCTACGGCGCATGCGCCATACACAGCGGTGCCTGTCTTTTGGCAAATATCTCCTAAACCGTGTAGGTTTAGGAGATATTTCTTAGACCTACAGGTAAGCCTTAATCTAGGTTTACCTGTAGGTCAAATTGGTTTGTAAGGGTTTACAACCACTTTAAGGCATATGTTGAGGCCAATCTCTCAAGTTCGTTAGGAATCCAGAGCCAATCTGGAAAACACTGAGACCAGGGCAAGCAATAGCCTTTAATCTTTGTGCTACCTGCCCAACAGGATGTATTTTATAAATCTGCAGCTCTACTATGCTGCCCAAGCTCAGTTCCTGACCCCTATTAATCTGGCTTCACATACAGTGGAGAGTTTGTTGATATCTGCTGATATAAATTCTTCTCTATATTGACATCTTTCCATTGTTGATACCTCAAAAGTTACTCAAGTCTTTCAGACATGGCAATAGGCCATTTCCACACTGTCAAGTGATGATTGGGAAGAAGGTATGCAACAGTACCTCCTTCTTATGATTTCAGCTAGTGACTGGCATGTGCAGTTGAAGTTCTTACCATGTATATTACTCACCTCAGATGCTTTTTCACATGGTGGGGTCTTGCTCATGTATACAGAACTTTTGGAGGGTGTCTGTGGCTGATATTAATGTGGTGAGTCAGGTAATTCCCGTACACTACTCAATGCTGCTTCTGAATATGTGTGATACGTTAGACACACCACTTATAAAAAGTTATTTCTTTTCTACACAGCCTATTTTACCAGAAAGACCATACTTTCTAAATGGAAAGTGTCTGACCCTTCCACTGTGCAACCTTGGAAGGACATGGTTAATGCAGTGTTGTCATTTTACAAGCTCATGTACCTTAGTAGCAACTATACTAAAAAGTTTGGTAGAGGCAAGAGATTTGACACTGAGAACTGTGGTAAACTGCTGTGATCTGATGCTGTTTGTGCCCTATGTGTTTTTCTTTAAACAGAACTTGCTATTAGGCTCGGTTTACACTACTGCAACATGAAAGTTGTGCAATTTATGGTGCAATTTTGCCAGGCGACTTCCTGGTGATTTTCTGCTGACTTGAGTACTACTTTGATGCAACTTGATGCTATTTTGAAGCGGCTTTGTCTTGTGCAGGTATGCAGAGATAACAGCATACAGGAAGATGCCATGCACTGCCTGGGTAATCTTCCTGTAATGTTGGATTCAAATTACATCACTATAGATGAGGATTCCGACTGAGACAATTTCAATTTAAAGTGTTTTTTAACCCAAATAAAAAAAAACAGATTCTGTTCCTTTAAAGCATGTTATACAGCACAGTGCTATGCCCTCCCCCTGTATACTGACCACGATAATCAAGGCTGCTGGTCCATTTACGTGCCTCCGTCATCCGCAGCCCTGCACTCCTGTGTCTCCCCTTCCCCTGTCCTCCTCCCCCTCCCCTCTCTGCCTGTCTGCGTGTCACTGCCTGCCACCCCCTGCTCCTGCTGCTCTCATATTTCATATAAAATCATCCCATCCGTGCTGTAATATACCAATAAGTATCCCTGTGCATGTGTAACAACATATTTGGCGACCCATCGCACTTTTCTATGAAAGTGACATTCCGTCGCCGCCATCTTTCTACACCCCACACTCGTCTACAGTAAGGATACACTAAGAAGGGAGAAAGCGGACATCTTGTTACACCCACCAGAGTTTTGCATTTTACACTTATTTATAACAGTAAAGTGAGTTTATATAGTGAAATACAGGACTTAGAACTCCGTGTGACTAGTTAGATGTTGAATTTTAAAAGCAGTGGCATCCCTGCTCATCTCACAGGTTTGCTAATCTCACAGAAGTTCCCTGCTTTTAAAATTCAACATCTAACCAGTCAGACGGAGTTCTAAGTCCTGTATATTACGATATAAACACAGTTTACTGTTATAAATAGGTGTAAAATGCAAAACTGCGGTGGGTGTAACAAAATGTCCACTTTCCCCCTTCTTAGTGTATCCTTACTGTGGACAAGTGTGGGGTGTAGCAAAATGGCGGGCGAAGGAACATCACTTCCGTAGCAAAGTGTGATGGGTCGTCGAATATGTCGGTACACCTGCGTTATGTAAAAATATCCATATCAGTGGGACTCCCAGTGCTCAGCTGACGCATGGCTCTCTCTCTCCTCTCCTCCACGACTGACGTCAGCGGGAGTTCTCAGCCCCGCCCACTGGAACTGTCAGCCGGAAAATGAAGAGAGCTGAAGAGTCAGCTGAGCGATGGGAGCCACGCTGATATAGATAAGAATATTTTTTACATAACACAGGCACTGGGACATTTATTGGTATATTAGAGCGTGGATGGGATGATTTTATTAAACTGGGTTAACAACCACTTTAAAGTGGATGTATACATTTTTTGTAAATTTTTACCTACAGGTAAACTTATAATAAGGCTTACCTGTAGGCAGTGGCGGCTGGTGCTAAAAAATTTTTGGGGGGGCGCAAACAAACTGAAAAATTCTGAAAAAAAGCCCATCGATTGCAGCCTCACTGTGCCCATCAAACACATCCTCTATGCCCATCAAACGCATCCACTGTGCCCATCAAATTCTCCCACTGTGCCCATTAAATGCTCCCACTGTGCCCATCGAATGCTGCCACTGTTCCCACTGTGTGAGCAATGTCCTCAATGTCTTCTTCTCCCATCCTCTCCTATGATTGGACGCCTCATCATGTGTCCAATCACATCACCTGTAGTTTCAGCCAATCAGGTGATGGGTAACAGACCCGAGCACCTGATTGGCGGAGAGGCAGTTCAATGTTAGGAAAGCGAATATTCATTCACTCTTCTAACACAGCTGGGTAAACTGTTTACCTTTTTTGATGCCAATTAGAGCCTATGGCTCTAATCAGGTGCTTCAGAAACACCCCCTACCACTGTAATTCAGGCGCCTGAAAAGGGCCCCGGGCACCTGAATAAGGGGTGGCAGCGGCGGCCATGGATAGATTTAATGCAATGCATGAATCTAGCTATTGGTGATAGAGGGTTAGCTGGAGAGACGGGGCGGTGCCCATGTGCCCTTATGGATGCACCGCCACTGCCTGTAGGTAAAATTAATATCTCCTAAACCTGTACAGTTTAGGAGGTATTCACTTTGCATGCAGCCGCTGACGTCAGCTGTGCATGCACTGGGAAGGTCCAGCTGGTGGATGTTAGAAACCTTGCACTCCTCCACCTTCCGTTTGACCATGCCCCATAAATGCTCAATAGGGTTTAGGTCTGGAGACATGCTTGGCCAGTCCATCACCTTTACCCTCAGCTTCTTTAGCAAGGCAGTGGTCGTCTTGGAGGTGTGTTTGGGGTCGTTATTGTGTTTGAATACTGCCCTGAGGCCCAGTCTCTGAAAGGACTGATCATACTCTGCTTCAGTATGTCACAGTACATGTTGCCATTCATGGATCCCTCAATGAACTGTAGCTCCCCAGTGGCGGCAGCACTCATGCAGCCCCAGACCATGACAC
The DNA here is from genome assembly GCF_037356315.1 of Lithobates pipiens. Taxonomy (NCBI): domain Eukaryota; kingdom Metazoa; phylum Chordata; class Amphibia; order Anura; family Ranidae; genus Lithobates; species Lithobates pipiens. The sequence goes on along the minus strand of NW_027507685.1, from coordinate 45,741,012 downwards.
TCCCACCACCATGCTTGACTGTAGGCAAGACACACTTGTCTTTGTATTCCTCACCTGGTTGACCCCACAAACGCTTGACACCATCTGAACCACATAAGTTTATCTTGGTCTCATCAGACCACAGGATATGATTGCAGTAATCCATGTCCTTAGTGTGCTGTTTGCTGTTTGCAGGCTGTCTTGTGCATCATCTTTAGAAGAGGCTTCCTTCTGGGATGACAGCCAGGTAGACCAATTTATAATGTGCAGTGTATGGTCTGAGCACTGACAGGCTGACCCCCCCCCCACACCTTCAACCTCTGTAGCAATGCTGGCAGCACTCATACATCTATTTTCCCAAAGACAACCTCTGGATATGACGATGAGCACATGCACTCAACTTCTTTGGTCGACCATGGCGAGGCCTGTCCTGAGTGGAACCTGTCCTGTTATACCGCTGTACGGTGTTGGCCACCGTGCTGCAGCTCAGTTTCAGGGTCTTGGCAATCTTCTTATAGTCTAGGCCATCTTTATGTAGAGTAACAATTCTTTTTTTCAGATACTCAGAGTTCTTTGCCATGAAGTGCCATGTTGAACGTCCAGTGACCAGTATGAGGGAGTGAGAGCAATAACACCAAATTTAACACACCTGCTCTCCATTCACACCTGAGACCTTGTTACACTAATGAGTCACATGACACCAGGGAGGGAAAATTGCTTATTGGGTATTTTCACTTAGGGGTGTGCTCACTTTTGTTGCCAGCGGTTTAGACTTTTATGGCTGTGTGTTGAGTTATTTTGAGGGGACAGCAAATTTACATTGTTATACAAGCTGTACACTCACTACTGTTAAGGAATGAAAATAGACTTATGATACAAATTATGAATTGAAAGAAAACAATATATAAAAATACAGAATCATGTACTGTGTGATTAAATTATGCTTTTATATTTACCATATTTGACCTAAAAGGCTGTTTTTCCATTTAAATCCATTCATCCATTACAGTAGAGGATTCATTAGAGATATATTGGAATATATGGGCAAAATGGATGGAGTTTAAACAATCTGAGGGCTGGAGGAATTTGATGGAGGCTTGGGGGGAGGGGTGCTGAGTTGGGGGAATAGGGAGAATAATTGTATATTGTAAGTTATCTATTCTATGTAATAAGGAATTCTGACATAGGAATGTGATTTTTACTATATGTATTTGTATATTTTTGTTCATATAATAATAGAGAGAATAATAAGAAAAAAAATCCATGCATTTTACCTGCCAAATGATTTGTAAATGTGTTCCACCAGTTTTAGGAATAATGGTGTGATGAAATAGACATAATTCGCTTAGATTAAAGCACACTGCGAGGATTAAGGGCCCTTGTTGATGAGTGGTCTTGTCAAATGCTGCGTTTTCTATTCAGGTGAAAATGTATGCTTTAGCATGCCAAACCCATGCCAACTAAAGAAACACAGTATAATTTGCCCGTACCCAAAACTTCCTGGGATACCAAAGTCACATCCCTTCTTCGGGGCAATTTGCACTGTACTGCACATGTGACGGGAGCTCTCTGATGGGTCATATGAGAAGATGGTATCATGCGACCTGGAAATGGGGAGACTGAGCAGCAGTTTACATCAGAAATAGTTGGATTCACTGGCCAGGTGAGTATGTCTTTTGTGGAAAACAAAATGTTCAAGGTAAGAGCGTAAATAAATATATATATATTGTAAAGTGGGAGGGTGAAGTTCCTCCCTAGTCTGTTTTTTTTAAGGTCTCCCCTTAAAAACATTCTGATAAGAATAGGTTTTTTTTTAAAAAAATATGCAGTTTGCATGTTGGCTTTTGGATAGGTCTGGAAGGTATTTTCCAACATTCCCACATGTCTAATACTAAACCAAAAGGGCCCACCACTTACAGCAATCAGAATTGATAGCTTCTCCCATTGAAAGTGAATCTGAACCTTTTGTTAATGGATTCTGGTCTGTCTTACCAATATAAGAGTGATAACAAGAATTATAGCTGACAGTCTTCAGCAGCATAAAGGATGAGTACCGGTGCTGAGACAAGGTCTCTTAGCGACCAAAGTCAAAAGGCCAAAGTGTACACCCTAAAGCGTAAGTTGCAGGTCCTGCTCTTTTTGCACCCCCTTTCTGCTGAAACACCCAAGGTGGCTATCTCTTCCAACTACTCATCAGTGTGACCCTGGTCAGTAAACCCAAAACTGGTATTACACTTTGGGTTGATCATGGTACTTCACTAACATCATCTGTGCCCTGGAGTTCCCAGCAACACCTACTTTCTACAGCCACAATGAGAAATCTTCAGACTGTTTAGTATTTTCTTTTGTTTGTGGACAATGCAACAGAAGGAATTAAACTCCATGGTGAGAAGAGGCAGAGTCAGGAACTCCAGTGGTGAGCTTTTGGAGTTAGCAACGTTTATAAAAAGTAGATGCGTGCAGGGTCGGTGCTACCACTAGGCAATCTAGGCAGCCGCCTAGGGCGCACTGCTGCCTAGGGCACCTGGCCACTGGTGTTCCTATTCCCTTCTCTCTGCAGCAAGCAACTAAGTCTCAGCATCAGCAGGCAGCTGCCGCTCCATTTGCACATAGTGTCAGAGGTGCAGTGGTGGCGGAGGACTGTGTCTGTGTTCTGACTCCCAAATGAATGGAAGCAACCAAACATTCATTGATGGGGACCGGTGAGACTGCATTTGATAGGAGCTGGTGAGGCTGCATTTGATGGGTGGTAGTGAGACTGCATTTGATGGTAACTGGTGAGGCTGCATTTGATGGGCGCTTCATTAAAAAGGTGGGGTATACATGGGCAGGGCAAAGGGGGTGGAGCCAAGGGGGCATCAAAATTAGGTTTTGTCTAGGGTGTCAAAATAAGTTGCAGGTCCTGCTCTTTTTGCACCCCTTTTCTGCCTGAAACACCCAAGGTGGCCATCTCTTCCAACTACTCTTCAGCGTGACCCTGGTCAGTAAACCCAAAACTGGTATTATACTTTAGGTTGATCGTGGTACTTCACTAACATCATCTGTGCCCTGGAGTTCCCAGCAACACCTACTTTCTACAGCCACAATGAGAAGTCTTCAGACTGTTTAGTATTTTCTTTTGTTTGTGGATAGGGATGAGCTTTGTGTTCGTGTCGAACGTATGTTCGACTCAAACATCGGCTGTTTGCACATTCGGCGAATACCGAACGTTATGGGCCGTTCGCGCCAAATTCATGTGGCGCTCACGGCCCACAATGCACTGCGCCATCGCAGTGCATTGCTGGCTCATGCTTGGCCGAGCATGCACTGTGACCCCACATGCTTGGCCAATCATAGTGCCGCAGCGAAGAGAGCAATAATTGGCCACAGGCAAGATGCCTGGGTGGTTTAGTACATGCCCCACACTATATAAGGTCGCCAGTGCGGCGGCCTTGTGTAGTGTGTTCCGGCGTGCAGGGAAAGAGCTAGATAGGCAGGGACAGTGTGTTCTTTTCTCAGGCATCTGCAGGAGTTAGTGGGTGTTGTGTGCCTCCAGTACAGTATACACCTGTATCTACCCTTTATTGCTGGTGTTCTCTCATACAGGCATCTGCAGGAGTTAGTGGGTGTTGTGTGCCTCCAGCACAATATACACCCAATTGCTGGTTTCCCCTTCTCCCTGCAGGCCATTACTATGTCTGGAAGGCCAACAAGGAGAGGCAAACATTCACGAGCCAATAAAAGAGGGCAAGCAGGCTCTATGCGGTGCGTCATCATCAGCACGTTGCTATGGGACACGCTTGTCCTTATTTTTGGCAGCTGGACATGTTGAGCCGCATCATGCCAAAGACTTGGTAGAGTGGATGACCAAGCCCTCTTCATCCTCCTCATCCTCTCTCACCCAGGCTCAGAGTACTAGCAAAGCAGCTGCCAATGTGTTCCCTTCTCTCGTCTCAATGTCCTCATTAGTCACTCCTTCCCTAGACCCACGTGTACTCCTGAGGAGTCTCCCGAACTGTTTGAGCACAGTGTTGGGTACATGCTCCAGGAGGATGCCCAGCGTTTTGAAGGCTCTGATGATGATACCCAGCTAGAGGAAGGTAGTAGCGTGAGCATAGAGAGAGGGGATGCTCAAGAAGGACAGCAATCTGGCAGTCATGTTCCACCAGCTGCAGCATACTGCCAGGTTTGCTCCAGTGATGAAGAGGGAGGGGATGATGAGGTCACTGATTCCACGTGGGTGCCTGATAGAAGAGAGGAGGAGGAGGAGGCACATCTGCAATGAGGCAGGATGCCCTCCGTGGGCCAGCTTAGGGGCAGCACACCGACTGAATCACACCGCAGAGCTCCGCCTGTGCAGGGCGCTGCCTCTGCGCGTTATTCCAAAAGTTCTTTGGTGTGGGCCTTTTTTGAGACGAGTGCGTCAGATCGCACCACTGCTATTTGCAACATATGTCTCAAGCGTTTCTCACGTGGCCAAAACATCAGCCGCTTGGGCACCACATGCTTGACCAGACATATGTTGACCTGCCATCTACTGCCTTTTCAGTTGGTAGACTCGGCCCCCTTCCGTGAGTTTGTGCAATGTGCGGTTCCTCAGTAGCAGGTCCCCAAACGCCGCTTTTTCTCACGGAAGGCGATTCTGGCTCTCTACCGGCATGTGGAAGGCAATCTCCTTGCCTCGCTGGACAGGGCTGTCAGCGGTAAGTTGCATATTACAACTGACTCGTGGTCCAGCAGGTATGGACAGGGACGTTACCTATCTTTCACGGCCCATTGGGTCACTCTTCTGGCAGCTGGGAAGGATGCAGGACAAGGTACAGTAGTGTTGGAGGTTGTTCCACCACCACGCCTCCAAAATGCTACTACTGGTTGTGACACACCTCTCTCCTCCACCCCCTCCTCTTCTTCTTCCTCCATGGCCTCTTCCAGTGCTCTGTCCTCGGAACCAGCGGTGCTCCGTAGGCGTTCAAGGGCCTACACAAGTATGCAGGCAAAATGATGCCATGCCGTGCTTGCGCTGGTTTGTTTGGGGGACAGGAGCCACACTGGGGCAGATATTTTGTCAGCTCTGCAGGGGCAGGCCGAGAGGTAGTTGACGCCACGCCAGCTTAAGCCGGGAATGGTGGTTTGCGACAATGGCACCAACCTCCTCTCCGCCCTCCGACGGGACAACTGACCCATGTGCCCTGTGTGGCTCACGTCCTTAACCTGGTGGGGCAGGTACCCAGGCTTACAGGATGTCCTGAGGCAGGCCAGGAAAGTCTGTGTGCATTTCCACCAATCATTTAATGCCAGTGCTGGGCTGGCTGAGCTCCAAAAGGAGTTGAACCTGCCCAAGAACCGCCTTATATGTGACATGCCCACCAGGTGGAACTCAACGTTGGCCATGCTGCAGTGGCTGCACACGCAGCAGAGGGCCATCAATGAGTACCTGTGGGACTACGGCACCATGACAGGGTCAGGGGAGCTTGTTTTTTATCTCACCACGCCAGTGGGGCATGATCAGGGATGCATGCACTGTCCTGTCACCATTTGAGGAGGCCACGAGGATGGTGGGCAGTGACAGTGCATGCATCAGTGACACTGCACCTCTTGTCGACCTGTTGGAGTATACGCTGCGTGGAATAATGGACAGGGCACTTGAGGCAGAACAGAGGCAGGAAGAGGAGGACTTCCTTGCCTCTCAAGGCCCCCTTTATCCAGACAGTGTTCCTGCTGTCCCACCCATCACACAGGAAGAGGAGGAGGAGGAGGACGAGGTTTGTGGCAGCATGGAGGTGAAGCCTGGTACTCAGCATCAGCAGCAGCAGTCTTTTAGGGATGATTTACAGTCCCAAGAAACATGTGGACTTGTACATGGCTGGGAGGAGGTAGCTGCGGATCATGTTGTCCTTAGTGACCCAGAGGACTCCGGACCAAATGCCTCAGCTAACCTACGCTGCATGGCCTCCCTGATCCTGCAAAGCCTGCGGAAGGATCCTCATAGCCTTCGGATCAAGGAGAGGGATCATTACTGGCTGGCCACTCTCCTTGATCCACGGTACAAGGGTAAGGTTGAGGACCTTATCTTGCCATCGCAAAGGAAGCAGATGATGACACATCTCCGGGAGGCCTTGCAGAAAGGTCTGTGCAATGCGTTCCCAGAGACTGGGAGGTTACAAACTCCTGGTCCTGGACAACGTGTTACTGAGGCTTCAGTCAGTCACAGAAGGAGCGGTGGAGAAGGTGGCCGTCTGACCGATGCATTCAGACAATTTTTTAGTCCGCAGCCCCAAGGTATGATTGGTTCCAGCAACCATCGCCAGCGTCTGATTTACATGGTGCAGGAATACCTAGGGGCGAGGTCAGACTTGGACACCTTTCCCACCAAAAATCCTCTGGCTTACTGGGTCTTGAGGATGGATCAGTGGCCAGAGCTTGCACAGTATGCAATTGAGCTACTGGCCTGTCCTGCATCCAGCATTCTTTCGGAACGCACCTTCAGTGCTGCTGGTGGCTTTGTAACCGATCACAGGGTGCGCCTGTCCACTGACTTGTTTGATCGACTGACCTTCATAAAGATGAATCAGTCTTGGATCACCACCAGCTACCAATCACCTGAAGCTGATGTAACCGAATCATTTTTTTTTTAATGTCACACCCCTTCAAGACTGCCTATGCTGATGCTGAGTGTCTGTCCTGTTATGTTGACTGACTATCTTCCTCCTCAATGATCCCACTGATATCTTGAAAGAACATTTTTGGTTCTGGATGATGCCACCAGCCCAATTTTTCAGCCCCTGTTTAACAAAGGAGTGTAATTAAAATTGTTGATGCAATGCTTTGCAGCAGGGCTCATTCCTGCACTCCAACTAGAGTATATGGTAGAGGTTGCAGTGTCGTGGCACCAGCACCAGTGCCTAAGGCCCAATTTTTCAGCCCCTGTTTAACAGGGGCATGTAATACAATTTTTGATGCAATGCTTTGCAGCAGGGCTCATTCCTGCACTCCAACTAGAATATATGGTAGAGGTTGCCGTGTATAGGCCCAATTTTTCAGCCCCTGTTTAACAGGAGCATGTAATACAATTTTTGATGCAATGCTTTGCAGCAAGGCTCATTCCTGCACTACAACTAGAGTATATGGTAGAGGTTGCAGTGTATAGGCCCAATTTTTCAGCCCCTGTTTAACAGGGGCATGTAATACAATTGTTGATGCAATGCTTTGCAGCAGGGCTCATTCCTGCACTCCAACTAGAGTATCTGGGAGAGGTTGCAGTGTTGTGGCACCAGCAAGCAGTGCCTAAGGCCCAATTTTTCAGCCCCTGTTTAACATGGGCATGTAATTACAATTCTCGATATAATATTTCACAGCAGGGCCTGTTCCTGCGCCCACCGAGAGTAACTGTGAGGACTTATAGTGTTGTGGCACCAGCACCACCACCACAACCACCAAAGGCCCAATTTTTCTACCACTGTTCAACAATGGCATGTAATCACAATTCTTGATATAATCGTTCACAGCAGGGTGCTCCAGCACCCACCAAGAGTCACTTTGAGGGCTTACAGTGTTGTGGCAACACCAACACCTTAGGCCCCCATTTCTGCAGAGCATATAGGGCAGGCCCCTACTTTTAAACATCCAACTTACAAATGTCTCCTACTTGCAAACGGAAGGAGACAACAGGAAGTGAGATGAAAAAAGACAGACGGCATAAAAAAATGATACACGAGTGATAACCCTTCCCTATGTTTTCCAAAAAGCTTAAAAATAGATTTTTTGACTGGAGCTACACTTGAGAAATGTACCAGTTCAAAATTACAAACAGATTCTACTTAACACAACAAACCTACACATTCCCTGTCTTATACTGCTGTTCTGAGTATATAGGGCCCCACGCCTTTCCTTTTTTTTATTTGGTTACGGGATTCCCCTTAATATCCATACAAGACCCAAAGGGGCTGGCAATGGACAGGGGGGGCTACCCATGCCATTTTTCTCAATGATTTCCATCCGTGTTGCCGGAACCAGATATTACATTAAAACCGCAAGCAGTTTTAAATGACTTTTTTTCCGTTAAATGTCATTTTGTGCAGGGACTGTTCTAAACACGGGAAACACGTGGCACTTCACAGGCATATTATAGACACCCCCCCAGGCATGATATTTAAAGGAATATTTCACTTTTTTTTCACTTTAAACACTTTAGGACCGCCGCATGTAATTATACGTCGGCAGAACGGCACGGACGGGCACAAGCACGTACCCGTACGTGCCTGCCTTTCAGCAGGTGGGGGGTCCGATCGGACCCCCTCCCACTGGCTGCGGCGGTCCATTTCGCTTCAGGAGTGATCCGGGATCAGGGAATGGCCCTTGGTTTCTGGCCATCCCCTCTCGATCGCTCCTGGCGAATGAGAAGCTTCCCCTGCCTGTGTAGTGTAAACACAGGCAGGAGGAAGTGATGTCACTCTCCTCGGAGCGGTCTTTTTGACCGGACTGCGAGGAGAGAAGACATAGTAAGTGTGCACCAACACTACACTGACATGTAGGTACACATAGGCACACTGTCACCCCCTATCGGTCGATCACTGTTACTTACAAAACACTAAATACATAATTGCAGCGTTTGCAGAGTCAGGCCTGATCCCTGCGATCGCTAACAGTTTTTTTTGGTTTATATTTAAATCCTGAAGGCAGTGCTTGGTTTTCGGGGTGCCGTATGCAGTTAGGCTCTCAAAAATTCCCCCACATGTGGTATCCCCGTACTCAGGAGAAGCAGCAGAATTTATTTTGGGGTGTAATTCCACTTCTGCCCATAGCATGTGTGAGCAATATATCATTTAGTGACAACTTTGTGCAAAAAAAAAAAGAAGTTTGTAATATTCCCACAACTTGTGGCAAAATATAAAATATTCCATGGACTCAACATGCCTCTCAGTAAATAGCTTGGGGTGTCTACTTTCCAAAATGGGGTCATTTGGGGGGTTTTGTGCTATTTTGGCATTTTATGGCCTTCGAAACTGTGATAGGTAGTGAGGAGTGAAATCAAAAATTTGCACCCTTAGAAATCCTGAAGGCAGTGATTGGGTTTTGGGGTGCCGTACGCGGCTAAACTCCCAAAAAGTCCCACACATGTGGTATCCCCGTACTCAGGAGAAGCAGCAGAATTTATTTTGGGGTGTAATTTCACTTATGCCCATAGCATATGTGAGCAATATATCATTTAGTGACAACTTTGTGTAAAAAAAAAAAAAGTTTGTAATATTCCCGCAACTTGTGGCAAAATATAAAATATTCCATGGACTCAACATGCCTCTCAGTAAATAGCTTGGGGTGTCTATTTTCCAAAATGGGGTAATTTGGGGGGGTTTTGTGCTATTTTGGCATTTTATGGTCTTCGAAACTGTGATAGGTAGTGAGGAGTGAAATAAAAGGTTTGTACCCTTAGAAATCCTGAAGGCAGTGATTGGTTTTCAGGGTGCCGTACGCGGCTAGACTCCCAAAAAGTCCCACACATGTGGTATCCCCGTACTCAGGAGAAGCAGTAGAATATATTTTGGGGTGCAATTTCACATATAACTAACTATGGCATGCGTGAGCAATATATCATTTAATGACAACTTTTTGTAAACTTTTTTTTTTTGTCATTATGCAATCACTTGGGACAAAAAAAAAAAATTATTCAATGGGTTCAACATGCCCCTCAGAAATTTCCTTGGGGTGTCTACTTTCCAAAATGGGGTCATTTGGGGGGGGTTTGTACTGCCCTGCCATTTTAGCACCTCAAGAAATGAGATAGGCAGTCATAAATTAAAATCTGTGTAAATTCCAGAAAATGTACTTTAGTTTGTAGACGCTATAACTTTTGCGCAAACCAATAAATATACGCTTATTGACATTTTTTTTTACTAAAGACATGTGGCTGAATACATTTTGGCCTAAATGTATGACTAAAATTGAGTTTATTCGATTTTTCTTATAACAAAAAATAGAAAATATCTTTTTTTTTCAAAATTTTAAGTCTTTTTCCTTTTATATCGTAAAAAATAAAAATCGCAGAGGCAATCAAATACCATCAAAAGAAAGCTCTATTTGTGGGAAGAAAAGGACGCAAATTTTGTTTGGGTACAACATTGCATGACCGCGCAATTACCAGTTAAAGCAGTGCAGTGCGATATTGTAAAAAGACCTTGGGTCCTTAGGCTGACAATTGGTCTGGGGCTAATCGTCATTAAAATCAGTGCTCCCGAAAAAACGTCAGTTTTTAAAAGCATTTTAGGCATTGACCCATGTCCCCTGGGGCAGTAGCCTGGTCCACAAACCCTTTTTAGGACAAGATCTTGCATATTAGCCATTAAAATTAACACCTTTTATTTTGAACGTTCGAGTCCCATAGATTTCAATGTGGTTCTAAAGTTCGTACGAATTTTCGGCCCGTCCAAAAGTTCTGGTGCGAACCGAACCGGGGGTGATCGGCTCATCCCTATTTGTGGACAATGCAACAGAAGTAATTCAACTCCATGGTGGGAAAAGGCAGAGTCAGGAACTGCAGTGGTGAGATTTTGGAGTTAGCAACGGTTGTAAAAAGTAGAGTTGCTACCACTAGGCAATCTAGGCAGCCGCCTAGGGCACACTGCTGCCTAGGGCACCTGGCCACTGGTGTTCCTACTGCCTTCCCTCTGCAGCAAGCAACTAAGTTTCAGCATCAGCAGGCAGCCGCCGCTCCGTTTGCACATAGTGTCAGAGGTGCAGTGGTGGCGGAGGACTGTGTCTGTGTTCTGACTCCCGAATGAATGGAAGCAAGCAAACATTCATTGATAGGCTCTGGTGAGGCTGCTTTTGATGGGCACTGGTGAGGCTGCATTTGATGGACACTTCATTAAAAAGGTGGCGTATACATGGGTAGGGCAAAGGGGGTGGAGCCAAGGGGTGGCAAAATTAGGTTTTGTCTAGGGTGTCAAAAATTCTTGCACCAGCCGTGGATGCGTGTGTCATTTCATCAGAACCTACATAAAATTAACTATCAGTTTTGGGTGGACTGACTCTTTAAGAACATTAATCACAGTTCCTTGTCATTGCCAGATCATTTTCCCAGAAGACACACAGCGCTTAATCAAGGATACAGCTGTAATTCTCTGAATGCCTCATTCTCTTTCCAAACCTTACTTTAACAAGGCCGCTTATGTGAGTGTCTTTTAATATCGATGGCAGCAAATCCCTGGATAGCAAACAGCCCAGAGATATTAGGCTGGGCCTTGAGCTGGAGTTACAAGCAAACAAACAGAAGATGCGTGTACATAGACTGTAGCAGAATACAGGTCAGGTGTTGTAATCTGAGGAGGTTTACACAGAGGAACTGCTGTTTGCAAAGCCTGAGCAAATCTTGGATACTGGATATAAATGTAAGTCCCTTTTCAAGAATAAACTGAAGAGACTGGTCTTTAGAAAGTTATGCTGTGGAAATATGACTCTAGTGTGTTTCCAAGCACAGGACTACCGTCTTTAACACATCTTGTTTTGGATTTAGGTTGAATCTGGTCTGATACATAAAAATAATACCCTTCAAATTTTTGGAGCACAAATCTCAAATAAAAGCTTTTTTGTTTTGGGTAGGTTAGGAAAGCATTGGAACTCCTGATCATTTTTTTTTATGTCTGTGTCTACCTGGGAATATCTTTCTTCACTTCCTGTTCTGGAGACATAATAGGAAGAGAGTGGGGGAAAATACCTTTACAGAATTTGTCATTGGAATACTGTAGATGTCTCCCAAGCATTGAAAGAAAGCAGTAAAAGCCTTACAAAATATATTTCCTATTGTATTTCAAACTAAACAAAAAAGACAGTTGTGGTTGTAGACATGCTTTAAATCGGTGGTCAGCAACCTTTTGGACCTCAGAGACCACTAAACTCACAATTTTTAATCCCACAGACCACTAACATGAATCTTACTTGCCTTATACAGACAATGCTCCAGTTCTCTGCCTCTGTACCCCTGGATCACACTGCTGCCTTATTCACACAAAGCTCCAGCTCTCCGCCCCTATCCCCCTGGATCACACTCCTGCCTTATACACGCAATGCTCTGGCTCTCTGCCCCCCCCCCACACACACACACACTCTGCATCACACTACTACCTTACACAGACTCATCATTAGATCTCACCTCCTTATTCAGCCATGTGCTCAAGCTCTGTGCTCCCTACCACTGTGATTAGCGCTGCCATTGGAAGTCCCCTCCTGCTTTCTGCAATACTCCCGGTGCCTCCCTCTGAGCCTTCACAGTCACACTTCATCCTTCACAGGAGCCAGGAACTACAGAGGAGGCATCAGGTATCAATGTGCGCTGACATCATTGACTGTCAGCGCACCTTGAAAACAACACTGAGCAGTATACATCCACCACAATGTTGATTTGCGGCAAAACCCTTGGTGACCACCAAATTTTTTCCTGGACCATCAGTGGTCCATAGAGCATTGGTTGGTGACCGCATGATACCAAAATGTAAGTGTGGGGAGTGCAGGGGATTTGGTTCAAGATAGGGAAACTGGGAAATATGAGGGTATGTGAGATATTTGGTTGGGTGAGGCTATATAGCATGCTTTTTTTAAATGTCAGCTATAGCGTTTTAACCAAATCAACCATGGAATTTGCATTTTTCTCATGACAAATTCCCTTTAAGGTGTAATGCAAACCAAGCCACTAATGCTGGGCATACATGGGTCAGTTTTTTTTCAAAACTAAACGGATTCCCCCATCCACACAAGCCAGTTGGAAAGAGCAATCCTCACTACTGTGTTATTGTATTCTGACAGCGGGGACTCAGAATTCTGTCAGAATTCGCTGATCAACACTGCAGCCAATTGGCAGCAGCGCTGTTCAAGCAAAATTTTCCAACAAGCCCGTTTGTGAGAAGTCGATCATTAGATCAACTTCTTATGAACAGGAATGACCATAGATAAATTGAAATTAATCTAGTCACTGCTGAACCAGCTGCATTTCGATCCACCTATAGCCAGCTTTAGGATTTACATTAAAGCAGATCTTGCAATAAAATGCAAGTTTTGCTTATATAGTCCAAGCCTGTATGGATCACTAGCAGATAATAGGTCAAAAACATACCTGTACAGGAAAAAAAGTTAATGGATGGCTTTTCAGAGATGTTTTATAAGCACTTCTTGAAGCTATGTGTCGCCTCCTCACCACTTGTATTAAACCTGTAAATGCTGTACAACCATGATGCTACTGCATGCTGTAAACACAGTTGCAGTTTAGTTGTAGTACGGTCCCATTCATTTGAATAGATAGTATTTATTGGTGGTATTGACCTCTGAGCTCAACAGTGGGTGTAATTTTAGCTGCAGCCTGCAAGCTGCAACTACCGGACCAAAGTTACCATACCAAAGTTCCAATCCAGTTGGTGAGCGGGTTGCTACCCACCGTTTTCTAAACCATTGCACCTAGTCAGACTTATATACAGGCCTCGCTGGGATATTTAGTCCCACGGAGAAGGAGTATAGCAACTGATGCTAGGCAGGCATAAGGCCTACTTACTATCACACTTTAAGCACTGTATTATATTTGTGGAAGCAACACTAGGATCATTCTTAATTCAACTTTAACTGCTTTAACCTTGGATTACAAATTTATATGGAGTTACCCTTGCTAGCGAAGATCCGAAGATAAAGACTGAGTACTTTAAGTGAGATCTCACGCATAGCTATAAAAGTAGGGGGAGCTCCCATATATATATATATATATATATATATATATATATATATATATATATATATTGTTTGTAACTGTTTTACCAGAGTTCATTGTCCTGTCAATCTATGTTGGATGACAGTACAATTGTTGTAATCACCTATTTACAAATACATATAGTAAAATATACTTTGGTTAAGTACCTCTTTGTGTGGAGTATTGTTTTCTCCCAGCAGGTGGAGCCAGTGGATCCTGAGAGGACAATACAGGTATATTGTGATATATTATATTGTACTGTATTGTATTGCACCACAGCGGTGTCAAGGGGGCTGAGGCAAGTTAGTGGGGTTTTGTTACTAGAGTGCAGGCCCAAAAACAAATCAGCCGCTCCTTTGGGAGTCAATGCTACATAGTGATCACCATACTTGTGTTCCATGCAAAACTACAAGTCTGTCTGTCACAGTGGGAGACTAGACTTGTAGTTCATTCATTCTCAGATCTCTATAAATTACAACAATGACAACAGCTATGGGGGAAGAATAACCCCTGTTTGGGGGGCTACACTCTAAATACGGGTGTAACTTGTGGCATGGTGCATGCAAAAGTAGAGTTAGCCTTTAACTGACATCATATACAGATGTAGATGAATAAATACAATGTGATAATAATGAATCACGATTAGAAGAAGCTCTGTTTTGATAGTAGCTCCAATCGCTGCTTTAGAAATAGCAAGTCAGCACATATGGTTTTTAGATTGTAAGCTCTAATTTTAGATTGTAAGCTCTAACGAGCAGGGCCCTCTGATTCCTCTTGTACCAAATTGTAATGTAACTGAAATGTCTGCCCTCATGTTGTAAAGCGCTGAGCAAACTGTTGGCCCTGTATAAAACCTGTATAATAATATGGTGGGAGAAGTAGCAATAATGGAAGACAGCCAATGCATACTATGAACGCCCTATTTACCTAGAGGTCTAAAGGGCATGAATAGCACATCCAATGTGTAAAAATGGAAATACATCCTGTCATAGTATAGTGAACATGTGCATCAAGCACAGGCACCTAGAGGTATTTACACATATCTTCAAAAATAAACAAAGGTTACTTTAGTGTGAATTGACTGTTATGAAAACAAAATAATTCAAGCCTCATAGACACTATTGCAGATGATAACTTTAAAGCATTATGCCCTGTACACATGGTCGGACATTCTGACAACAAAATCCGTCAGTTTTTTGCGACGGATTTTGGCCTAAACTTGTCTTGCATACATACGGTCGCACAAAGCTGTCGGAAAATCTGATCGTTCAGAACAAGGTGACGTAAACCACGTACGATGGGACTATATAGAGGGCAGTATCCAATAGCTTTCATCTCGTAATTTATTCTGAGCATGCGCGGCACTTTGTCCGTCGGAATTGTCTACACACGATTGGAATTTAAAGGATCGGATTTTGTTGTCGGAAAATTTTAGATCCAGCTCTCAAATTTTGTGTGTCGGAAATTCTGACTGAAAAAGTCAGACGGAGCTCACACGCGATCGGATTTTCCGACAACATGATCCGATCGCACATTTTCCGTCGGAAAGTCCGACCATGTGTACAGGGCATAAGAACACTTTTCAATTTATGTTTATATAAGATATCATCATATCTAAAAGGATTCAATGGCAATGGCAAGAGATATAGTATAATATACACGTATTACTATGATTATGAAAGTGGGAAATTGTTGTTTTTTTATAATAAATGACTCAAGAGTAAGATTGAAAATTATAAAATCTTACATTATCCAGACACCCTGAAGGAGTAATAATACCTTAACATGGATCGCTGGATACAATCACACACCTTTAGCCAGTGTTACATGATCAGGATGATAATACAGTGCCTTGCGAAAGTATTCGGCCCCCTTGAACTTTTCAGCCTTTTGCCACATTTCAGGCGTCAAACATAAAGATATAACATTTTTTTTTTTTTTGTGAAGAATCACCAACAAGTGGGACACAATTGTGAAGTGGAACGAAATCTATTGGATATTTTAAACTTATTTAGCAAATAAAAAACTGAAAAGTGGTGCGTGCAAAATTATTCGGCCCCTTTACTTTCAGTGCAGCAAACTCACTCCAGAAGTTCAGCGAGGATCTCTGAATGATCCAATGTTGTCCTAAATGACTGATGGTGGGGGGCGTGACCGGATGTGCAAGATGGAGTGAGTGAGAGATGTGAGACGCCGTGTGTGACTCTCTCCCAGACCCCCTTGATGAGAGCGTGGAGCGCTTAGTGCCACGGTCGGACGTAGCGTGCGGTGGGCTGGAGCTGTACATTGAAGCTGGACGGGAGGAGGAGTGACAACGCATTACTGTACGATCGTGCCGAGCCCTCGGAGATCCGCGCTTACTTCCGGGTCTTGAACCCCAGCGAGCACGGCCAAAGAAGCACGAGTACCCCCGACCAAGCCGAACGCTTTTGAACCCTGCCGAAGAGACGCCGCACACTGTGGACACCAAGAGGCCCTCCCGCTCTCCAGTAAGCCGCGATAGGAGGAAGGAGGTAAGCGGCAGGATTGCGGGGGGGGGGGAAGAAGTCGGAGGTGTGAGGGGCATAGCAGGTGGAGGTCTGGCAGAGCAAGTTGTGGACATAGCGATGCCTGAGAACTGGTAACAAGTAAACAAGAGGGCGCCGGCCGGGGGTGAGAAGGACCTATAGCTCTTGTTCCCTGGAACTCATTGCGTCGTTTTGTGCTCTAAGACGAACGAATGATAACCCAGGCAGTATAAGCAAAGAAGTACCTGCTGTAAAAACGAACGTCTGTAAGCAGCGAACCAGGAAGTCTGTGATATGTGAATGGAGTGCTTGTGGACTGACTGACTATAAGATAAGATCAGTATCGCATTAATTGATTAACTGAGGGATGGTGGCTGCTCTAAAAATCAATTGGTTGAACGGTATCTGAACTAAGTGCGTGCAAATAAATGTCTGCTGTGAAGCATTAAAACAGGAAGTTTTGGTGATACATGAAGTGAATACTGGAGAACTGGTTATAAGATACGGCTAATATTGCACTAAGCGATCAACTGAGCGAGGGGCGGCTGGGTTAAAAAGTTAAAAATATATTAAAATACGATATATCCAGGACTGTTCTGTGGAAGGGGGCGAGAAAAGGAAATTAAGATGCAGCACTTGCGCTCTGCAAAGGAAAGAGGGGAAAAAAGCTCGCAACAGTCTACCACAGCAGCTAAATTAGAACAATATGCTCATAACCCTGCACAGTCATCACAGACCCCTCCAAAAAAAGGGCAGACAAAGGGGCAGCATGGAGAAATATCTGAAAGGAAAAGCATGGGTCAATCGAACATTAACATTAATACGCAGGCCGGAGCAGTGGCCAAATGCTCAGTTAATAAAAAAGCGGGTGCAGGGGAACAGAATATGGAGATCACAACGGGTGACTCTCCTCCGTTAGAAAAAGAGCCAACAATTAAGGACGTGTTATTGGCCGTAAACGCATGTAACATCTCACTGAAAGAACTCTGTAATCAAATGAAGGGAGTGAAGGAAGATCTAATGCTGGTAAGGCAAGACCTACAGAAAGTGGTGGAAAGGACGACAGAACTTGAGTTAAGGACTAGCAGATTGGAAGACGATACAACATTCCTAATTAAAGAAATAGAAAGCCTGAAGGAGCAGTTCGGCGGATATAGAACAAGAATGGACGAAATGGAAAATAGGCTCAGGAGGGACAATGTGCGAGTAGTGGGACTTCCGGAAAAAAGTGAGGGTGTAAACCCTGCTGAATTTATGGAGCATCTTCTGGTTGAACTGTTTGGGAGGGATGTTTTTTCAACAGCGTTCTCAATAGAGAGGGCGCATAGGGTACCCTTTAGAGCACCATTGGAGGGGGGCCGTCCTAGGCCATTATTAATGAAGTTATTGAACTATAAAGATAAAGTGGTATTATTACGGAAGGCAAGGGAAATGGGGAATGTATTGTATAAGGGTGTTAGAATTTCATTATATTCTGATTTTTCCCCAGAACTTCAGAGAAAAAGGGTAGAGTTCCTCCACGTGAAACGCAGGTTACAGAAGCTCAGGGTGCCGTATGCTCTGCTTTATCCTGCAAAGTTACGGATTAATGCACTAGGGCATACTCAGGTTTTTAGTTCCCCGATAGAAGTGGAAAAATGGATAGAAGAAAATAAAGAAAAGTTGTAGTTGCTGGGGTTTCTAGTACTGAGTGGGATGGGAAGATAGAAGGAGAGGGGGGGATGAAGTATGTGTGTTTTTGGGGTTTCTTTTTTTTTTTTTTTTTTCTCTGGGTGTGTGCTGTCTGTGTCTGTATGGGAGGGGGGTGGGAGGGAGGTAATACACGGCGAGCGCACTAGGTGAGGGTGGTAAATAGGTTGTGAAGAGAGTGGTATAAGGTCACTAATAGCCCCTAGGGTAACACCTAGAAAGGTGGGGGAGGGGCGGGAGGGAGGTAGAAAGGGGGGAGAGGGGGTGGGTGTAGTAGGGAAAATAGGGGGGAGGTCGAAGGGGGAAAAAAAATATAAGTATGCACTAATAAATGGAGTACAGGAAATAATTCAAAGCAAAAAAGGACACAAATTGTGGGGTGGTAAAACTTGGGGTGGTAAAAAACAAGGAAAATTTATTGGTCACAAGGGGGAAAATGGTAATAAACAATCATATAGTATAATGTATATTCAAAGACACATAACATACGAGTTAATGGTGACGCCTAATAAATTTGTTATCATACAAGGGAGTAATATATGGGGAGTGTGGTATAAGGTAATAAAAGAAGTTAGAGGGGAGTTGGTGGGTACTGGGAGACAAATGGTTCTCAATAGTGTCATCAGTAGACTGGTTATTTCGCTCTCTTTCTTTACTACCTTAGGTTTTTCTTTTTTTTTTCTTTATCTCCTCTTTATTTGTTTATGGCTATGCAGGATGGTAAAATTAAGATAGGCTCCTGGAATGTGAGGGGTCTGGGGACACGGCTGAAACAAAAAGCTGTGCTATCCTTGTTGGAGGGATGTGGAGTAGAGTTGCTCTGCATACAGGAGACCCATTTAAATAGAGATACAATATACCGGCTGCAGAGTAGAAAATATCAATTTCAATATCACTCTGTTTATTCGACATATAGCAGAGGGGTGAGTGTCTTGGTAAAAACTGGGGTGAATTTTGTATGCAAACGGGTTAGCCTGGATGAAAAAGGCAGATACATTTTCTTACAGTGCCTAATTGAAAATAGAGAATGTATGCTGGCAAACATCTACATCCCTCCACCATTTAAAATGGAAGTGCTTTTTAAATTACAGGAATTTTTAGTGGGGATAGATGGTGTCCCTATAATAATAGTAGGGGATTTCAACACGGTATTGGATATTAAAATTGATAGATTCCCAGAAAAAACACTGGCGGAACCAGCTTGGCAGGGGAGGTTGGGACAGTACCTGGAAGAAGTAGGATTACGGGATTTATGGAGAACTGGGAACCCGGGAGTTCGGCAGTATAGTTGCTACTCGTCCACACATACTACGTTATCCAGGATTGATATGATACTGGGGAATGACCTGGCCTTACAAATGGTGGAAAAGGTTGAATATCAGCCCAGGGGGATTTCAGATCATTCCCCAGTGACAGCAGTATTAAAAATGAGAGAACGTAAGGTACAGAGGTTGTGGAAAGTGAACCCGCTCTGGTTAGAACTGATAAAAAAAGAGACAGAAGAATGCCCTGAGAGAATTCAGTGGGAATTAAAAGAATTTCTAAAAAATAACCGGGGTACAGTAACATCGGGGACCCTGTGGGATACTCTGAAAGCTTTCTTAAGGGGCCTTATGATCCAATCAATAGCAAAAATAAACAGAAAATCTAGGGAACAGGAGGTACAAATAGGGAGAGAAGTGTTAGAGGCTGAAAGAGATTTTATTAGTGACCCCACGCAGGGCAAAGAAAAAATCTGGTTAGATAAACAAGAAGAACTTAGGTTATTAACCCTAAAGAAAGCAGAGATTCAGCATATGTTCCAACGCCAAGCCTCCTTCGCGGAAGGGGAAAGCGTGGGAAAAATGTTGGCACAACTGGTGAAGAATAACTCGGGTCCTTCCTCAATCTCGGCGATTAGGATATCTGAGGGAAAGGTTATAACAGAAACGGGGAGTATTTGCCAAGCATTTGAAGGATATTATAAAAACCTATATACTGCACAAAAAGTGGGGATGGATGAGCAAATGGAAGCATTTTTAGGTCAATTAGAGATACCATGTTTGAAACAAGAAGAAAGAGAGGAACTGGAAGCCCCAATAACTTTGAAAGAACTTCAGGAAGCAGTTGCGAGTATGCCAAATCAGAAATCGCCTGGGCCGGATGGACTACCGATTGAAGTCTATAAAAACTTTGGCGAGATACTGATTCCTGAACTCCTGGAGATGTTAAGAGGAGCATATGGGGAGGGTAAATTGCCTCCATCAATGATGGAGGCGGTTATAACCCTGTTGTACAAAGAAGGGAAGGACGCCTTAGATGTTGCAGCGTATAGGCCAATCTCTCTCCTGTGTACCGATACAAAGATACTGGCCAAGGTATTAGCGACTAGGCTTAATAGAGTCATAGCAAGATTGGTCCATATGGACCAAACAGGGTTTATAGCCAACAGGTCAACGAGTATAAATATTAGAAGAGCCTTTTTGAATTTGCAGGTCCCAATGGATAACGATACTCCGGGTGCAGTGGTGGCACTGGATGTAAGGAAAGCATTCGATAGCGTAGAATGGGGATATATATGGAAAGTTTTGGAGAAATTTGGCCTGGGTCCCTCCTTTATAGGATGGATTAGGATGCTATATGACAAACCTAGTGCGAGACTAAAAATTAATAATGAGTTATCCGGGAAAATAGAGTTGGGGAGAGGGACGAGGCAGGGGTGCCCATTATCACCCCTGCTCTTTGCATTGGCCATAGAGCCCCTGGCATGTGCAATTAGAGCAAACCGGGATATTGTCGGTTTTGTAAGAAAAACTGGAGAGGAAAAAATCTCACTTTATGCAGACGATATCCTATTGTTCTTAGGGGATATGAGATACTCACTACCAAGGGCAATGGGACTGGTGCAAGGGTTTGGAGGCTTCACTGGGCTGGAGATAAATTGGGAAAAATCGGAATGTCTCCCTTTGGACCCAATTGGTCAGCAAACGGCCCTGGGAACCCCCCAAATGCCAATAGTGGATAAGTTGAAATATCTGGGAGTAACCTTGTCAAGGGATCCTAAGCAATATATAAGTCATAACTTAGTCCCATTATTGGCTAAGTTTAAACAAAAAATTGCTATATGGAAACGAATGCCTCTCTCGGTCGCTGGCAGATGCAATCTGATAAAAATGATATGGATGCCCCAACTTTTATACATATTACACAATGCCCCAATATGGATTAACAAAAGCTGGTTTGATAAAATCGAGATGCTGTTTAGGGAGCTAATATGGAGGGGAGGACAGGCTAGATTGAGATTGCGGATGCTTCAGCTACCGGGAGAGGAAGGAGGATTTGCGGTCCCTTATCCGGAGTGCTATTTTTGGGCGTCCCAACTACAACAGCTAGGGGGGATCGATGAGAAGAACGGAGGAACCCCAAATGGGAGATTAGTATTAACAGGCTCCCCACATAGTACCCTGATTGAGACCCTGGAAGCGGACTCATTCCAGTGTAGATGCCCTACAGTAAAAATGATGTTAAAGCTATGGGGTACAGTTAAAAAAAAAATGGGATATAGTGAAATAACAAAGTATACGCCTCTATGGAACAATAAGAAGCTACAGGAAATATGGCGGGTTGGAAAAATTGCAGATTGGGAAAAATGTGGCATTGTAAGGCTAAGCCATCTATATGGCGGCAGGGGTATTAAATCCTTCGACCAGCTGCAAAGAGAATTTAAGATATCACAAAATTCATTCTATGCCTATATACAAGTGAGGCATGCTTTAAGGACCCAGTTTGGAAACCTGTTATTAACATGGGAGGAAATGCCCTTGCTATACCCAGTAGCACAAGCAGGACCCACTAAAGGATTAATATCTAAATTCTATGCCCAGCTGGGTGAACAGATTAATAGTGAGAGGAAAGGGAGGGTTGAGAAAGGGAAATGGGAGCAAGACCTAGGTAATATAACACGAGTACAGTGGAAAAATATCCTAGCGGCATGCCCAAAGGTCTCGGTCTCTCCTCCTCAGAGGATTTCCCATTTAATGGTAATTAATAGAGCATACTATACTCCCCAGAAATTATTTAAATTTGGTAAGAGAACAGATGACTTTTGCCCCAGGTGTGGGGGGTCAGGGAATTTAATGCACATGCTTTGGAAATGTCCCAAATTATTTAGATACTGGGAAGGAGTGGTAAAGATAATAAGTAGGGTCTTTGGGACGGTAATAGAGTTAAATCCCATAGTGTGCATTTTAGGTTACAGAGAGGAGGAAGTAGAAAAGAAGGGAACAACAACGGCAATCCTAAGATGTTTATTTCAAGCTAGAAGGATGATAGCTAGGAGATGGCAATCAAAGCTACCCCCTACAGTAGAGGATTGGACAAGGGCGGTAAATGACTATCTATGTAAGGAGAGGGCAGTATATGCAAAACGAAATAACCTAAAGGAGTTTAATAGGAACTGGCGAGAGTGGATAGAAGTGATGCATACCCCAGTTTAAACCATGATAGGAAAGGGAAGAGGGGAGGGGGAGGGGGGATGGGTAATGGGAAGGAGTAGGGTAGGGTACATTAAAGGTTCGGGAATCATTATAACACAATTATGCTATACTGTAGGATAAAAGCACCAATATATATATAAGAGGGGAGGGGAGGGGGGGCGGGGTTGATAGAAAGGATGGGAGGGAGGGGTGGGGTTATAACAATAGGAAAAACGTAGGAATTGCAAAAATAGTGATGGTAGGAGAAGGGGGGATATGGTACTGTTGAGATAATGTGCTTTTTTTTTTTTTGCTAATTGTATGTGATGTATGGATGTATCTTCATGTCCCCCTTCCCTTCCTAGAACTCTAAAACTCAGATCTCGGAAGGGAAGAAAGAGGTATTTGAACCCTGGTAATGTTATTTTAAAATGTGGTCTGTATAAATGTGAAAATTTAATAAAGATTAATAATTAAAAAAAAAAAAAAAATGACTGATGGTGATAAATAGAATCCACCTGTGTGTAATCAAGTCTCTGTATAAATGCACCTGCTCTGTGATAGTCTCGGGGTTCTGTTGAAAGCGCAGAGAGCATCATGAAGACCAAGGAACACACCAGGCAGGTCCGTAATACTGTTGTGGAGAAGTTTAAAGCCGGATTTGGATACAAAAAGATTTCCCAAGCTTTAAACATCCCAAGGAGCACTGTGCAAGCGATCATTTTGAAATGGAAGGAGTATCAGACCACTGCAAATCTACCAAGACCTGGCCGTCCCTCTAAACTTTCAGCTCAGACAAGGAGAAGACTGATCAGAGATGCAGCCAAGAGGCCCATGATCACTCTGGATGAACTGCAGAGAACTACAGCTGAGGTGGGAGAGTCTGTCCATAGGACAACAATCAGTCGTACACTGCACAAATCTGGCCTTTATGGAAGAGTGGCAAGAAGAAAGCCATTTCTCAAAGATATCCATAAAAAGTCTCGTCTAAAGTTTGCCACAAGCCACCTGGGAGACACACCAAACATGTGGAAGAAGGTGCTCTGGTCAGATCAAACCAAAATCAAACTTTTTGCCTACAATGCAAAACGATATGTTTGGCGTAAAAGCAACACAGCTCATCACCCTCAACACACCATCCCCACTGTCAAACATGGTGGTGGCAGCATCATGGTTTGGGCCTGCTTTTCTTCAGCAGGGACAGGGAAGATAGTTAAAATTGAGGGGAAGATGGATGCAGCCAAATACAGGACCATTCTGGATGAAAACCTGTTGGAGTCTGCAAAAGACCTGAAACTGGGATGGAGATTTATCTTCCAACAAGACAATTATCCCAAACATACAGCAAAATCTACAAAGGAATGGTTCACAAATAAACGTATCCAGGTGTTAGAATGGCCAAGTCAAAGTCCAAACCTGAATCCATTCGAGAATCTGTGGAAAGAGCTGAAAACTGCTGTTCACAAACGCTCTCCATCTAACCTCACTGAGCTCGAGCTGTTTTGCAAAGAATGGGCAAGAATTTCAGACTCTCGATGTGCAAAACTGATAGAGACATACCCCAAGCGACTTGCAGCTGTAATCGCAGCAAAAGGTGGCTCTACAAAGTATTAACGCAAGGGGGCCGAATAATTTTGCACGCCCCACTTTTCATTTTTTTATTAGTTAAAAAAGTTTCAAAAATCCAATAGATTTCGTTCCACTTCACAATTGTGTCCCACTTGTTGGTGATTCTTCACATAAAATAAAAAATGTATATCTTTATGTTTGAAGCCTGAAATGTGGCAAAAATGTTGAAAAGTTCAAGGGGGCCGAATACTTTTGCAAGGCACTGTATATTGAAGATTAATATTTAAACACCCCAGAGGAATATAATTATACAGCCGAGAGGTAAAAAAGATATATTCATATTAATCTAGGGATAAAACTATTATATCCCTTAAAACAGGGGTGTCCAAACTTTTTTCAAAGAGGGCCAGATTTAATGAAGTGGACATGCGTGAGGGCCGACCATTTTGCCTCACATTCTTTGAACCATTAAAATTTGGTCTAGGTGTGTTCATTTGAGCACAAATTCACTCACCATTGCCAGGAATGCGCCCACCATTGCCAGGAATGCACCTATCATTGCCAGGAATGCACCCACCATTGCCAGGAATGCACTCACCATTGCCAGGAATGCACCTACCATTGCTAGGAATACGCCCACCATTGCCAGGAATGCACCCGCCATTGCCAGGAATGCACCCAACATTGCCAGGAATTCACCCACCATTGCCAGGAATGCACCCACTATTGCCAGGCACTCACCCACCATTACGAAGCAAACACAAGAAAGATTGTGCTACGGACCCAATTCGTGTATTTATGGTATGAGCAGCCTCTACTTAATTTGCCGCCCTGTATGGGTGGAAATAATTGTATGAAAGAAGGGGAAATAGATCTGGCGCTATACTCTTAAATGAAATAATTAATACCAATAAACTGAAACAAATAGTGAAAGAATGGTGAAAAAATATATATAAAAAATTATCAGCACGCTGGTAAATAATGAGCTAATCTTATGAAACATAAAATATAAAATATAAAGCCCAACAGTATCATATAAAAAGCCCAAAAGGACTGTGCTTATTCTAAGCGCCTAGACCACTCTAGGTGCCATATATCAGGTGCTTAGTATACTAGTGTCCCTAGAAAAAATTTGCATAAAAGCTATGCGTGGATACAATAATAAAAGTGCAAGCCAAACCACATTTCCCTGAAGGTTCTATCAGAATGTGGCTCTTAATTCAACACTTAATTCCAATCACTTTCTGGGTCATGTATAGTTTGATCATTACCATAAAATATTCCATATTACTCTGAAATATAACTTAAAATAAGATTTTTTTTTTTTTGGAGGCGCCTTTCAGGGCTCAAAATTTCAAGTCCTGAGCTACTAATCATGCCTTAAGAGTTACATGCCACCAGTTGCCCAAACCAACCTCTACCCCTGCTGCCCCTAATTCTGCCAATAAATACACCCTCATAAACTCATTAAAATTATGTTGTTAAATGTTTTATGCAGAATTAAGTTACAAAAATAAATATTAACAACAACAACTTTAACAATATTAACATAAAGCATATCAGTACCCATCAGTGCAGACTCATCAGTGCAGCCTATCAGTGCAACCTCATCAGTGTTCATCAGTGCAGCCTTATCAGTGATCATTAGTGTCACCTCATCAGTGGCCATCAGTGCAACCTCATCAGTGGCCATCAGTGCAGCCTCATCAGTGGTCATCAGTGTAGCCTATTAGTGACCATCAGTGCAGCATATCAGTACAGCCCCATCAGTGCCCCTCAGTGCAGCATATCAGTGCTACCTTATCGGAGCAGCCTCAACAGTGGCCATCATTGCCACCTCATCAGTGCAGCCCCATCATTGGTCATCAATGCATCCCTTTTAGTGCCCATCAGGGCAGCATATCAGTGCAAATCAGTGCAGCATATC
This sequence comes from Lithobates pipiens, assembly GCF_037356315.1. Classification (NCBI taxonomy): domain Eukaryota; kingdom Metazoa; phylum Chordata; class Amphibia; order Anura; family Ranidae; genus Lithobates; species Lithobates pipiens. The sequence continues at coordinate 45,715,185 of NW_027507685.1, read as the reverse complement.
ATTGCTGCCTTATCAGTGCAGATATCAGTGGCCATTAGTGCCACCTAATCAGTGCAGCCTTACGAATGCCCATCAATGCAGCATATCTGTGCCCACTAATGCAGTCTATCAGTGCCCTACAGTGCAGCTTCATCAATACCCATCAGTGCAGCCTATCACTGGCCATCAGTTCAGCCTTATCAGTGCTTATCAGTGCCCATCAATGCAGCCTATCAGTGCCCATAAGTGCAGCCTCATCACTGCCCATCAATGCAGCCTATCAGTGCCCATAAGTGCAGCCTCATCACTGCCCATCAATGCAGCCTATCAGTGCCCAACAGTTCAGCGTCATCAGTGCCCATCAATGCAGCCTATCAATACTCCTAAGTGCAGCCTCATCAGTGCCCATCAATGCAGCAGAGATCACAGGCAGCAAATCGGGAGAATTGCTGGCCGGATCATATACAGTGGGGAGCTCCTGCTATGACACAGCTTGTATATGAAACACCATCCGCTGTCAAACAAAGTCCCGCCTCCTGGACTGGCATTATGTCTATCATAGAAGCCAGTCCGGGAGGCAGGACTTTGTTTGATAGTGACCGGTGTTTCTTATAGAAGTTGTGTCACAACACGAAATCTCCGCTCTGTGTGATCCGGCCAGAAATCCTCCTGACAGTTTCCTGCCTGATTGCTTCTGGCAGAAGCAGTGAGTGCAGACTTTTTTTACAGGGCTTCAGATGACCTGTAAAAAAATCTGCACCGCTTCTGTCAGAAACAATCAGACAGGAAACTGTTGGCCCAGTCTGTCCCTGCTCCACACTTGCTCTTACCCATTTCCACTCGCCAAATGCGAGCAGTGGAAATTTTGAGGGCTGATATATCGATCAATTAAATAATCAATATTGCTATTTTAATTAATTGTTCAAACTTCCTGACAGTACACAAAACTAATGATAAATGGTAGAGGCTTTCATATTCATATTGAGAAATCTCAGCAAAGACTACATCCAAATGGGAGTATAGTGGTCTTAAAGAATCACCAATCCTATGAAATTGTTTGCACTGAAGTGAACTGCATTCATAAACTCATAGCCCTTGTACACACGGTTGGAGATTCCATCAGAATGTGTCCGATCGGAGCGTTTTGTCGGATATTCCGACTGTGTGTGGTCTGCATTGGACTGTTTCCGTCGGAATATCCGTCGGACCAAATTTTCCAACTTGCCGGAAATATCTTCCGACAAACTGCTCCGATCAGACATACTCCGATCATGTGTAGCCTACTCCGACGGACAAGGTGCCACGCATGCTCACATTCAAATTCCGACACAGAAGCGCTTGTTCAGGTAAAACTACTGCTCATAATCGATATAGCACATTCGTCACGCTGCAATGTTAAAAATTCTTCCATGAAGCGCATTTTCTTGTTCTTTACAATGCTGCAAGAAGGAACTTCTTTTGATGCTCATAGTCACACACACTTCTCCCAAACGTATTTCCTGACTCTTTTTTACTCATTTCGGCAATACAATTTTTGTTTTCATCACATCTACACAATTTTATATTTTGTTTATTCTTTTTTGGATGCATTTTTTTTCCCTAAACATCTCCTTTTCTGACAGTTTGCTAATTTCTCCATTTTTTGTGGTGTTTTTTGTGTGGAAACTTACCACAACATCATTATTGTATTTTTTATATTTTCTTTTTCTTTTTTAATCTACAGGAGGTTGTTTAGTGTTGGTACCCCTTGTTATTCATGTCACTTTGTTTTTTTTAAATGTACCTGCCTGCTCTCAAATAAACTGGCCTTTTGGAAGGAAAGCACATACGCAAGTATTTCTTCAAACAAAAAATACCTTTATTTCGGTGTCAGTAACAGATAAAGAGGGAGGCAGCGATGTCGAAACTGGGGAGATTAGCGAAGGCTTTGGCCCCCAGGGCACACATCAACTTTTTCAACGCAAAAATTGGTGGCCTGAGGAGTACATGTCTGAGGGAGAGAAGTCTGGTCCTGAAGTCCATGAAACCCGGAACAGCAGCAGATGACATCTATGTTCCCAGGCTGTGGTACTACAACAGGCTGCATCTTCTGTCAGACCAGACTGAACCCAGGTCATCACTCTCTGGTCTTCCTTCCACGCTTCCTTCCAGGCTGTGGCTGTGGTGCTGGAGGTGTGGCAGAAGGAGGAGGAGGAGCAGGGGCATGGGCCAAACCACACAAGTGTGTTTCTTGTGTCATTTGGCCCAACAGACCCTTGTTGAGGGTGTGTATAATAACCTCCTCACACAAGAGCTGTTGCCCCTGCTCCATTTTATCAAGCTTGCACGCAACCAAGGCGGCAAAGGCCTCTTGGTAGGTGGGTTTTGCTTGGAGGGCCGCAGAAGCCTCACCAATCAGCCTCAGGGCCGACTCCTCCACATTCCCCCCCTTTCTCGCCCTTTTGCGTGGAAGGCGGAGGGGAGGGACCTGGCATTCAGTGAGGCTCCTTTGCTTGCCCACCGCCTGGCTGCCGCTTACCCCGCCTCCTCCTGGCTGCCACATTCCACACCCTCCTGTTCCTGGCTGAGGTCTTCCTGTGTATGAAAAAGGGACATAGTTTTAGTTTTTGGTTCATCAAACACACACAATTTTCACATCAACACTGTTGCAAATTGTTAACCAATAGAAAAGAATATTATTCTGTGGCCATCATTTTTCTTTCTTGTCCCAAAGGTTTTGGCCACTACTGTCTATTGATATGTGAAACACTTTCTAAACTCAGCTCAATTAGTGAGCAAAAATCAAGTTAACATCATTCATTTATACTCCCAAAATATGTACAACAATACTATACCTGGCTCAAGCTGGGCTCCCCCAGTTCTTCCTGAGTGGAAGGCCCAGGTTGGGCGTCGGAAGACTCAGCAGGGGTGGAATGTAGCATAGGACGCGTGGAAGGAAGAGTAGAGAGTGATTCTCTGACCTCAGCCTGGTCTGACAGAAACTGCATCCTGTCATAATACCACAGGGTGGGGACGTAAACGTCATCTGCTGCAGCTCCAGATTGCATGGACTTCAGCACCTTGGTCCTCTCCCTTAGATATGTACTCCTGAGGCCACCAATTTTCTTTTTTAAATAGTTAACGTCTGCCCTGGGGACCACCGGCTCCACAAACTCAACCAGTTTCAATATTGCTGCCTGCCTCTTTTGTCTGTTACTATATTGAGGGTGTGTTGGTTGCCACAGGCAGGGCATGTCTCTGTATTTATTAATGAACAGAGGGAGGAAGCTATGATCGTTGAAGCCGTCCATAATGTCTGCAAGACACAACACGAGACAAATCCTAATGTCAGGCTAAACTCCACTAATGCAGGCCTCAATCTAGAAGCAGTATAGCCTAGTGATGTACCAAGTTCAAAATTTTACCTTTGTTTGCACGTTCTTCGCCTCAGCTTCTCCCTCTGTTCACAGATCGTACGGATGACACACGTGTGTTGCGTTTTATATACAGTGCGCATGCGTGAAACTCAGCCCGCCCCTGACGTTCTTTCTAGACTATTCCCCGCCCCTTCGCTTTCGGCGCAGTGGAAAGAGCACATGGCGGAGAGAATGCAGGTGCGCACTAGTAATAGTTCCACTAACGAGGAGGAGGGTGAGGAAAGCCCGGAGCATGAAACGTTCCAATACAGGAAGAGAAGATTTAAGGCCTCAAATATGTCTTTTGGAGAGATGTTGGAGATGGTGGACATATTGAACAGGACCGACTATGATGGGAAGTATGGAACTTACCCAAACTCAAATATCAGAAAGGCCAAGATCATGACTAAAGTTGTGAAGAGTCTTCAAGAATTTTGGGGTACGCCGATCCATGGATCAACTGAGAAAACGCTGGTCAGACCTGAAACTGAGGGAGCACGAGCAGTACATAAGGATCAAGCGTGTTCTTGAAAAAAGTAAATAGTTGTCGTGTGTTCATATGATTATTCTTGCTTGCATACTGCTCCATGTGCTTTGATTTCATATTGTGCATTTTAAAATGGCCACTTTCAAGTTCATGGTTTCATTCGTTCGTAAGAAACATCAATCTGCAGGTAAGTATTCCAGCTTAACAAAGTGTCCACAATAATGTTCTCACCTTGGAACTCGGCCAAAAAACTCAATTGTACAACACTTCCAAGCAATGTTTCATATTCCTATTTCTGCCCTCTGTGTACTAATTATTCTTTTTTTACATTCTCATAGGGGAGAGAAGACTCTGAAAGTATGAGGACACCAGGGACCACACCCCTCCCAAAGAAGGGCAAATTTGAAAACCAGAAGCAGAGGAGCAGGAGGAGGAGGAGGAGGAAGGAGAGATCGTTGAGGTTGGGCAAATTGTCACCAAAACAGGTGAGTGTTCGAGAACACAGCTTCCGGTAAGCTCATCAATGTATCTCACCATATTTTTATTACATGGTGTGTTTTTTTGCTTTGTTTTGTAGGTGATGTGGAAGAAGATTCCCGTTTTACCAGTGAAAGTGCCCAGATCCTGATTGGGGAGATAATGGGGTGCAATCGGGATTTGGAAAATATACAGCAAAACATCAATGATGTGAAAAATAAAATGAAGAACATCATTGATGTTTTGGGGAGAGTGTGAACCAGCCCAAACTAGCTAGGATTTTATTTTTTTCGATTTTAAACCACAACTTTTGTATTTTTTGAAAATCCAAATTTGGAAGATGCACAGAGTGTGTAAACATGCGCTATCTTCCATCATGGGGGATCAATGTACGTGTTTTGTATAAAGTGGCTGAGATGAAGGGGTTGCAGCCCCAAAACATGTACATTGATCCCCCATGATGGGAGATAGCACATGTTGAGACACTGTGTGCATCTTCCAAATTTGGATTTTCCAGGGGTGGCACCCCATGTGATGAAGGCAATATCAGCCCAGTTTGTACATACTCATGTCTGATATTGTCTTCACTTTTCAAAGTTGAACTTTGTAAGTTCCTGTGTTCTGTATGCTACGCTTTGATACATGCCTGTTTACACAAAAACAACAAGTACACAAAAATTAGCTGAAAGACTGTTTTTGATACACACAATTTCTTGGTTTGTTTTTAAAACCCTTTTTTAAATGTACATGTGAATGTGCTTGGATTAAAAAGTTAAATTTTCAGCAATGTGTGGCTTCCTTTTTCATTGTGCCAAAGATGTATTTTGAGTTAAATTTTATATTGCGGTGAGAATGGGTGTTATTTACTAAAGGAAACTCCACTTTGCACTCCAAGTGCAGTTTCAGGTGCACTTTTGCAGTGCACTTGTAGTGCATAGTGGACGTGCCTTTAGTAAAAAGCACCCACAGTGATGTGTTAATTTGGACAATCATGCCATTTTCCTGCCATGGTGCTGAAAATTAGCACGATTTTGGTCAGTAATGCACTACATACAATAGTTACCAAAAACAAGGTGTGTGTGTAGCAGACCCACAACATAATAAGATTATCTGAAGAAGAGACTGTCCCCTCATCTCGCTCTGAACTTGGGTTTGCACTGTTGGTGAAAAAGGCACAACAATAAAAACCTAAATTTACCTAGGAGACACCTAAAACCAAGCCAAGCAGTAAATGAAGGAGTTTCAAAGAAAAATGTATTGAGAAAATGCCTCTCAGACATTGTCTGGCATATCAATGGCCCCCCTACCCACAAAGAAGTCCATGTATTGTGTTCTAACCTCACGGGCGCTTTGGGGGGGGCAAGCCAGGATGAGCAGGTTCAAGGCCCGTGAGGTTATCATCATTTTCAAGCAAGTCTGCTTCTTGTTGGCCAACTGAGACCGCATAGTTCACAGAAACTTTTTTAAGAAAATTGCGAAGAACACAGCACACCAGCACTATGTGATTCAGTTTGTATTCCGCCATGTGGTTAGGCGTAAGAAAAAGGCGGAACCGGCTGGCCAGTATACCAAAGGTGTTCTCCACCACTCTTCGGGCTCTGGACAGGCAGAAATGAAAAATCCTCTGGTCTGGGGTGAGGGTCCTCATCGGGAAAGGCCGCATCAGATGGTTCGCCAGGGCAAACGCCTCATCCGCGACGAAGACGAACGGGAGTCCTTCCTGATTCTCCTCTGGGGGTGGCAAGCCCAGACTGCCACTCCAGAGACGCCAGTAGAACTCCGTCTGTGCAAACACTCCACCATCCGACATTCATCCATTTTGCCCCACGTCCACATACAAAAACTCATATGTCGCAGACACCACCGCCAACATCACGATACTATGAAACCTCTTATAGTTATAATAGTACGACCCCGAGTTGGGTGGTTGGACGATGCGGATGTGCTTCCCATCTATTGCTCCTCCACAATTGGGAAAGTCCCAACGACTGACAAAGTGGGAGGCCACAGTCTGCCATTCCTGTGGCGTTGAAGGACACTGTGGAGTGAAACAAGAACCAAAATTAGTAATTTAAATAATCAACATTGCAAGCAGATTAGACACCAACATTTTTGGCCAAGATTAGGATAACATTTTTGGAACGGAGTATTTAAAGCCTAAAGTATAAGGTCCCCTTATGAGAGTCGGCTCGTCAGAATGGACAACAGAAAGCACCGATAAACAGCAATGCCTGAAAGAACGAACTGAATAGCAGAAGCAAGCAGACAATAAGAAATGCAAATCAAAGTGTACTATACCAAGATATAGTCCACAATGAGAAACAAATACTGACTGCACGCACTGATTATCAGATACGCAAAGACAAGCACACACCGAAGAGCAGTAGCGATCTGAATCACAAATCTGAAAAGCGCAAATCGTCTCTCACCAAACTTCTACTAACACGCGATAAACACGAGATCAGCAGAAGGAGCCCAAAGGGTGCCAGACGTGGTGCTGAACTTCCCTTTTGTAGGCCCGTCGTACACGGCTTACTTCACCGCGTTCTTGGCAACCGGAAATTCCGACAACTTGGTCCGACCGTGTGTATGCAACATCACTTCCGGACCTCGTCCAGAATGAATCCGTCGGACTAACGGATTTGGTTATCTGAATCTCCGACCATGTGTACAAGGGCATAGAGTGAAGATGTGTTATGTTATAGGAAACTTCAAAAGTGTTAATGGTGCATTAGTAGTACCCTGAAAAATGTACCTTTTTACTTGAGCTGATTGTAGCCATATTGATGCACTTCCAACAAAAAGAATTGAGTACTTTCCCAGAAGATTTGGAGAGATTTCACTACTGGGCTATTCACTATTCTCCTGTGCAGAACAAGGCATGATAACTCATGGGAAAAGATCAGCTGCTGAGAGACCATGGTCAATGATGGTGACTATTCCTTTGCCCTTTGTCTGCCATTTTTGGACACAGCTTCCAGGGTTCAGTTCCTATTTAAGAATGATTACATGCAGTACTTTTGGGTGTAGCTAAACATATTTTAAACCACGTGAATACATAGTATAGTGCATCTGCATCAAAAACCTCTCTGTTATTAATGAATGCTCAAAAAGCATGTGTTAATGTGCATCAAAAGCTCTTCAGCCTGCATCATAATGCATGAAAATGGTTTTAGCATGCATTCCAATTGGCTTTTTAAAAAGTATCTACACCTAAACAACTTGAACAAATATTTAGTTGTGTGTACACTTTGCCTATTTTCAGTCCACTCCAGTTGAGTGATGCTGCAGCTCTGTGTCCCCTCTGTCATTTAGTGGTGGCTGCAGTGGAGTGGGGGGAGTGTCGGCAATGGCTGGAACATGTCATTGCTCCCATAATTCTCACCCATTGTCAAAAATTCCCTCCTCTTCCTTTTTTCTTTTTTCATAATTTGTATTGTATATTTATCAGTGCGGAGGAGTTGATATACAGTATCTCACAAAAGTGAGTACACCCCTCACATTTTTGTAAATATTTTATTATGTGGCAACACTGAAGAAATGACACTTTGCTACAATGTAAAGTAGTGAGTGTACAGCTTGTATAACAGTGTAAATTTGCTGTCCCTTCAAAATAACACGCAGCCATTAATGTCTAAACCACTGGCAACAAAAGTGAGTACACAACTGTGGCATTTTCACCCTTTCCTACATGCTCCCAGTTTTGCCTACAAAAGCCACACTGGCAGACAGCGCTCTTGGCATGTTCCAATGTCACTGAAATGAAACTATGATGTGTGGTTGTTGCTAAAATATATACTGTATATGTTTATAGTAGTACATACAAAGAGCTAACATCGTGTGGATGTCAATCCAGAGAGATAAAACATTAAAAAGATGTAATTGTGTTTTTATGTAAAAAAATATGTAATTCTATTTTAATCATAGTGAAGCGTATTATTTTGTAAGCATTTAGTTCTGTTTAAATGTAAAGGATTTCACCCTAAAACACATGTTCGTGGGTTCAGCCACTGCCACAGTAAAAAAACTAAATCTTTCACCACCTTTGTCAAAAAATTCACTTGCATATTGTGTCTGCTCATTCTTTCTGTAGGAATTGTAGAAAGTTAAACTATCTCAGCATGAAAACAAAAAAAAAGGATTTAAGAAAATCTTTCAGCAAAAGAGACTCATTAGGCTGAATATAGTCATGGGGGAGGACAACAACACATGGTGAGAGGAGTTCTTATGAGTTCTAATGTTCTCCAATGTTCTTGTAATCAGATGTCCGATTAGAGTTTGAAAATCTAATTTGGGAATTTTCCGTAGCCAGTGTATACAGTACTGCAGATAGTTGAGATTTACAGAACATCCAGTTTCTTACAAAAAAATGTTATGATGACATTAGTTAAATGTCAGAATGATTGTTTTTTTTGTTTTGTACAGCCAAAGGGTTCTGATCGGTAAACCTAAGCTGTGGTATGAAATGTTTATGAAGTGTTATATTATATAGGTAAGGTTTCAGTCCTGACTGCAGCATCTGGCTTCTCCTCCATGCTTAATGAACTCTGAAGATACATGTACTAAGTGTAAAATAAAATATGGACAAGAGGAGAATATATTCTGCAAAAGCGAGTGAAGTAATAGGTGTAGGAATACAGATAGTTGGCAAACTATAACCGTAGACATGCACTGTCTCTTCTGCCTTAAAGGGGAGGTCCAATCTAAAAAAAAAATGCATAAAAAGGCAGCAAAAAATAAAATAAAAAATGTCACTTACCAGAAATGGCTGTTGCTAGGCAAATTGTCCTAATCTGCCTCTTCCTATTCTGCAGTGATCTTCTGTCTTCTCCTCCTCCCGTTGTCTTCTTGGGAATGGGGCACGGTGTGTTGTGGAAACTGTGTGTCCCACAACAAAGCGCGCCCCATTCGCATTCGCAGTAGGAAACGGGCAGTGAAGCCGCAAGACTCCACTCCCTGCTTCCCTCACTTTGAATGGCAGCGCCGGGACCCAAGAGCCGAGGGACAGGTCGGCCTTTGGCGGCCGACATCGCGGGCACCCTAGAAAGGTAAGTGCCTATTAAAAAAAAAAAAATTCCGCTGGCTCACCCCTTTAAAATGCCTCTACCTGCCTGCTTGTTGTCCTCTCCAGCTCTGTAAATTGAGCTGCGTATGTACAGCTCAGCTTACAGTTCAAGGCAGGTCTCTGAGTGCCGGGATGACTAGCTCCTGTGCATGCTCTGGAGTGACATCATTCCACGCTGGCCAATGAAGAGGCCTGAAGACCGGCAATGATGATTTGCTTAGTACCGTAACTAATAGCATTCAAAAATCACATGTTGGCTGTTACCAGTAGGTTGAAAGGTCATGGGTTGCTATGGATTACTGCTCTCTGCACATCCCCGTTGCATGATTTAATGAATATGTATTAAACATTTTTTGGATATATTGGAATCTTTTGATTAGCTTTAAAGCGAGACTTCAGTAATTTTTTCAACTTTCCATCTATTAAAACCTCTGCCCTTGTTGTTTTAACTTTGGATAGTATAACATTTTTTTTCTGCCAGTAAAAACCTTATACAGCCCACTTCCTGTTTCTTGTCTGGTAAAAATCCTAGGCTTATGAAATCATGCACGACTCCCTCTAGCACTCTTGTGAGAGTTTGCCAGGAAGGAAGGGCGGGTGAGTCATAAGAGGGCCAATGAGACCTGCAGTGCTGGTGGTGTGTGTAAATCTAGGAAGTGAACAGGCAACGGCTTCAGCTGCCCACAGTTAAAATGGATGCAGCCAGACTCAGTGCAGGGAGATTTCTGCAGCATATTTGGCAAGTACAGAATCACAGTATATATAAAATTGTATGCAAAGTGGTTGAAGGGAAGCTTCAGAAACATGTTTTTATTACAAATTATGTGAGCAGACTGCAGTTTCTCTTTTAAGAAGTTGCAAAGCTGGCCCCAATGGTTTATTCTATTTTTCCAAATTTCTTATGGTTCTAATATCTTCTAGGTTTAGGTTGAATGGTACAAAAAAAGAAAATATCTTACAAAAAAACTTACTGGTTGTACAGTCAGAATCTTATTCATTACGGTGGGAAGCAGAACTTGGTGCAACTTGGAGTGAGCAAGAGAAAGAGAAAATGTTGAAATTAGCAGACGGAACAGCAATAGATATAAAGACAGTAGAAACAAATTATAAATGTCTGTCAAGAAGGTTAATAACACTTGTCAAAGCATACAAATATCAAAAGGAGAAAACACCTCTTTGTTAGAGAGGGTGTGGGAAAAGAGGAACAATGACACATATATGGTGGGAGTGTTTGAAATCACGGGAGTAGATATGCCTAAAAATCCAGAAAACTATTTATTACATAATACCAAACTTACAGGAAAATAATATAAGAGAACGATAATACCACATCTAATAAATGCAGCATAACACCTGATCCCAAAACATTGGAAAGCCCAACGCTAAGAGAATGGGTTCAACGTGTAGAATTTATATATAACATGTGTAGCACCCTCTACCTTTAGGTAGGTGCTAGACTAGTGGGTTTTTGTTTATACTGCCAGTGCAGGTAAATTTAGGCAGACTTATCTGTGAGCTAGCCCTGCTTGTTTTTGATCTGGGGGCAGGGGAATGGTTTAGTGTAGTAGCAGGTGACTGACTTGTGCCTTAGCTCTTAGGTACCTCCTCTGTTTCCAGTGAGAATGCTCTGGAAAAGAGTCAGGGCAGAGTGCTGGAGTGACATGGGGTGTATTTGGGAGCCCTGACCATTCCCCAGGGGGCAGGCCTCCTATATATACCCATGGTCAGCCTGTTGTGGGAGGAGATGTCGGGTGGAAGAACTGTAATGATGGCGTGTTAGGCTGTGGTGGCCCTCAAGGGACCCCCTTTCTGGGGGGCTGAACTCAGGCCTGGAGCTTGGGAGCTGGGAGGGAGCATCTCTCCACATCATTGAGAGGTGTCCTGGAACAGGATCAGGAACAAGACAGTTGGGAGCACTGCCAGGTAAGTCATTCAGCAAGTCATTCAGAAGGGATCCATGCTGGGGTCAGTAAGTGAGAAGCACAGTGAGAAGCTCTGGGAGACATGGTAGGATTGGATGTAGAGTCAAGTCGAGTCGTTGCAGCCACGAGGGCTGGCAGGATTTGCAGGCGGGAGCAGTAGTCCACCAAGGATCAGTTAGAACAATTATCTTCTTCATCCAAAATGGTTGCTACTAGGAAAATGTTAGGACTTGACAGGAATCTGGAACTGGACAGTAAGGAAAGCAAGTGATCTCAAGTAGTGTGCTGGAGGAGATGTGAAGTAGCAGAGACTACACCGCTAAATTTTGGAGGTCCCACCGAGATCCGCCATCATGGTTAACCTGCTGGCCGTTGCCCCAGCAATGCACAAGGAGGCCTGTTCCCTGCCAATCCTTGTTGGGAATTGGTCAGGGCTCCCTATGCTTGTCCCGTTGCATAGAGGATTCAACTCAGGGAAAAGGTTTTTGCCATTGTCAATAGCAACCATCCAGGATTGTCAATATTGTTGTTCCTTCTACCCAGCTACCCCAACCAGTACTGGGCAGACACTTGTACCTATCCTGTAATTCAGTGACTGTAAAATATGTGCCATCACCCGTGGCAACCACGGTGGGCAATCTTGCCCATGAATTACAAATATGTTCAATGCTCTTCATGGCATGGACATTTACCACTGGATTACAGGAAACTTGAAATTTACTCCAAACTCCTGCGTGAAAACAGTAAAGTGTGTGTATGAATGTGTGTTATGCTGCTGGATGTCATATGAAATCCAGTCAGAAATACTGGACCACTTCCCGGCCGTCATTCTGCTATAGGCTGGACAGGAAGTGGTTAAGGAATGTGGGATGGGGAAGGCAAGGGGAGGGGGGATAGGGGAAAACTATATTTTTATGGATGAGAATTTTGAACAAAGTATTTTATATTTTGTATAATGTGAAATGTAATACATTTTAAAATACAAAAAATAATCTTACACATCATTTTCAATTATTGGAAATTATAAAGTTTATTGCTTTATAATGCTGAAAGTGCCTATTTAAAAAAGCAAACAAGCCAGCTTTCTAGAGCGTGCCAACATCCAAAATAGACAGAAGAAAAGGTTATCTCAAATGGAAACCCATGTGAAACCCAGTAGAGGTGCACATAAAAGGCACAACATGAGACATCTACACAAGTGGTTTCTATAAAAACTCTGTTTATTTAACAAGTCATTAAAAAGTATTAGGCCTCATGCACACTGGACATTATAATAACATTATAAAAACAAAACTAAAAATTCCATGCTTAGGTATGAATTAAGCTGCAGCCTCCCTGAATAAAGAATCACAAGTGGTGTCCAAAAAATAGGTAATCAGAATAAGGGACGTTGGCGCTGCTTACAACGAGTATTTAAATAATATGTGGAAAGGAAAGACAGATTCTGGTGGTAGGGGACTCAATTCTTAGGAGGACAGAGAGGCCAATCTGTAACAACAACCTGAAGTGCCAAACTGTATGTTGTCTGCCGGGCACTCGGGTTCGGCACATCACGGATCTGGTGGACAGATTACTGGGAGGGGCTGGGGAAGACCCAGCTGTCATGGTGCACGTTGGCACCAATGACAAAGTCAGAGGCAGATGGAGTGTCCTAAAGAATGATTTTAGGGACTTAGGAGCTAAATTGAGGAAATGGACCTCCAAGGTAGTATTCTCAGGAATACTACCAGTACATCGAGCCACACCAGAAAGGAAGAGGGAGATTAGGGAAGTAAACAAGTGGCTCAAAAGCTGGTGTAGTAAGGAGGGGTTTGGGTTCCTGGAGGACTTGGACGACTTCTCAGTTGATAACCGGTACCATAGAAGGGACAGACTGCACCTAAATCAGGAGGGTGCAGATCAGCTGGGATTAAGGATGGCCAAAAAGTTAGAGGGGTTTTTAAACTAGGCGATGGGGGGGAGGGTTCAGAGATAGAGATAGTCAGCGAGGAGCATATTCCAGAGGGTAATATTAGGGGCATTAGTGGTAGGGTAACCAAAGCACATAAACCCAAGGTAAATATAGTAGCAAGTCCCAGTTGTAATCTTGGAACACCCAAGAGGATAGTATGTGACCGGTCAAAATATATTAATACATTAAAATGTTTGTTCACCAATGCCAGAAGTCTGCCAAGCAAAATCGGCGAGTTGGAAGCTCTGGTGCATCAGGAGAGCTATGATGTAATCGGTATTGCTGAAACTTCATTCCTCACATGACTGGGCTATTAATATTCCTGGCTATGCACTCTTTCGGAAAGACAGAGTAAAAAGGAAAGGTGGAGGGGTCTGTCTGTATGTGAGAAGTGATCTCAAAGCGAGTGAGAAAGAGGACCTTATGGACGGAGAGTGTGATGAGTCTGAGGCATTATGGTTGGAACTGCATACAGATGTGCGTAGTTCAAAGTTAATCATTGGAGTTTGTTATAGACCACCCAATGTTAATTAGGAGGTGGAGACTCAGCTCCTTGCACAGATAGAAAGGGCTGCAAGGGCTGGGACAGTGATAATAATGGGGGATTTTAACTACCCAGAAATTGACTGGGGTAATGGCACTGCTGGGACAGTTAAAGGGCAAAAATTTGTAAACCTATTACAGGACAATTTTATGGTCCAGTTTATTGAAGCCCTAACTAGGAATGATGCTCTGTTGGACCTGGTAATCTCAAACCATGCAGAACATATTACTAATATTCAGATAAAGGAACATCTGGGTAGCAGTGACCATAACATGATTTCATTTGATGTTAGCTGTAAGCAAAAATCACATACGGAAAAGATAAAAACACTTAATTTCAAGAGAGAAAATTTTCCAAGGATGAGGGCTGCTCTCCAGGACTTAGGCTGGGAGAGAACATTGGCACCAATGGGCACAGAACAGAAATGGGAATTCTTCAAAAAGACTGTTTGTGATCTCACGGCAAAGTATATTCCCATGGGCAATAAGTTTAAAAGGTTAAAAATAAAACCGATTTGGCTCACGGCCAAAGTTAAAAAAGCAATAAACTATAGAAAAAGAGCTTTTAAAAAATATAAAAATGAAGGAACGCTAGTGTCATTTAAATGTTACAAGGAATATAACAGAATATGTAAAAAGGAAATCAAGGATGCAAAAATTCAAAATGAAAGACAGATTGCAAAAGATAGTAGGACAAACCCCAAGAAATTCTTCAAATATATTAATAGTAAAAAGGTTAAGTCTGAGCATGTAGGCCCTTTGCAAAATAATCTGGAGTGGGTGACTGGGGACAAAGAGAAGGCTAACTTATTAAATACTTTTTTTCAGCTCTGTGTATACAAAAGAGCATGGGGGAGCTCATATCCATAATGGGGGTGGTACTGACGCAGCCCCAAATCCACAATGGCTCAAAAGTGATATGGTCCAGAAATATTTGGACAGAATAAAGGTGGATAAAGCACCTGGACCTGATGGCATCCACCCACGGATCCTAAAAGAATTGAGCTCTGTAATTTCAAAGCCATTGTATCTAATTTTTAGGGACTCATTAATGACAGGAATAGTACCACTGGATTGGCGCAGGGCCAATGTGGTGCCTATATTTAAAAAGGGAACAAAGTCTTTACCAAGTAATTATAGACCCGTTAGTTTAACTTCTATAGTTGGGAAGATACTGGAGGGATTAATAAAGGACCACATAGACGAGTTCTTTCAGGAAAAAAATATTTTGAGCAACAGACAGCATGGATTCATGAAAGACAGAAGTTGTCAGACAAACCTGATTTCTTTTTATGAGGTGGTAAGTAAAACCTTGGACAGAGGGGTGGCGGTGGACTTGATATTTTTGGATTTTGCAAAAGCGTTCGATACAGTTACGCACACACGGCTCATGTGTAAGGTAAAGTCTACAGGTTTGGAAATATCAGTTTGTAAATGGATAGAAAATGGCTAAAAGACAGAATTCAGAGAGTCGTGGTTAATGATTCTTACTCTGAATGGTCTAAGGCAGGGGTCTCAAACTGGTGGCCCTCCAGCTGT
Organism: Lithobates pipiens; assembly: GCF_037356315.1. NCBI lineage: Eukaryota > Metazoa > Chordata > Amphibia > Anura > Ranidae > Lithobates > Lithobates pipiens. The sequence continues at coordinate 45,699,827 of NW_027507685.1, read as the reverse complement.
TGTGAAACAACAAGTCCCATGAGGCATTGCAAGGACGACAGCTACAAGCATGACTCCCACAGGCAGAGGCATGATGGGACTTGTAGTTTTGCAACAGCTGGAGGGCCACCAGTTTGAGACCCCTGGTCTAAGGTTATCAGTGGTGTACCCCAAGGTTCAGTGCTGGGACCCTTACTTTTTAATATCTTTATAAATGATATTGGGTCTGGGATCAAAAGTAACATTTCCGTGTTTGCAGATGACACCAAGCTATGCAGTGGAATAACGTCCTTACACGATGTCTCCGATTTACAAGCCGACCTCAATGCTCTGTCTACTTGGGCGACTATGTGGCAGATGAGGTTTAATGTTGATAAATGTAAAGTTATGCACTTGGGGGCTAAGAATATGCATGCATCATACATGCTAGGGGGAGTGCAACTGGGGGAATCCATAGTGGAGAAGGATCTGGGTGTTTTGGTAGATCATAAGCTCAATAATAGCATGCAATGCCAAGCTGCGGTTTCCAAAGCGAGCAAAGTCCTTTCCTGTATTAAGAGAGGTATGTACTCCAGAGAGAGAAATATAATTTTGCCCCTGTTCAAATCATTAGTAAGACCTCATCTGGAATATGCAGCTCAGTTTTGGGCACCAGTTCTCAAAAAGGATATCGGTGAACTGGAGAAAGTGCAGAGAAGGGCAACCAAATGATAAGACATGGAGGAACTCAGCTATGAGGAAAGATTAGAGGAATTGAATTTATTCACTCTTGATAAGAGGAGATTAAGTTGGGATATGATCAACATGTACAAATATATAAGGGGTCCATATAGGGAACTCGGTGTCGAGTTATTCACTTTACAGTCAACAAAGAGGACAAGGGGGCACTCTTTACGTCTAGAGGAAAAGAGATTTCATCTCCAAATACGGAAAGGTTTCTTCACAGTAAGAGCTATGAAAATGTGGAATAGACTCCCTGCAGAGGTGGTTCTGGCCAGCTCAGTGGATTGCTTTAAGAAAGGCCTGGATTATTTCCTAAGTGTACATAATATAACTGAGTACTAACATTTATAGGTAAAGTTGATCCGGGGAAAATCCGATTGCCTCTCGGGGGATCAGGAAGGAATTTTTTCCCCTGCTTTAGCAAATTGGATCATGCTCTGCTGTTTTTTTTTTTGCCTTCCTCTGGATCAACTGTGGGTATATGGGCTGGTATGATATTTATTATATATATTTATTTTTTGTGGTTGAACTGGATGGACTTGTGTCTTTTTTCAACCTGACTAACTATGTAACTATGTAACTATGTGTGTGTTAACCAACTGTGATAATTTTAAAAAATTTATATGTAACAATATACGTGAATGTGTTGTCTATATGGGACAATGAAAGTAAATGTGTGATTCCCAGACAGTGTAAGTATTAAATCCTACTACCAAGACAGATATATGATGATGAAAAAAAACTCCACATCCGAATGCATATTATCACAATGTGACTAATTACTACTTACCAAGTGATATTAATATATCAGGAGGATACTATGTAACAAAAGTGCATAAATATACTGCTTGTTTACAAATAAATCAAGTGAAAAAAACTGAATTAAGTATATAACAATAGTGAATATTCAGTCCATTTGTATAGCAAAAAAATCTTTCAGTATCAAGTGTCCATAATCCCATAAAAGTGACATGTGCTGGTATCCATGTGATTATTATTATTCACGATTTATATAGCGCCAACAGTTTACGCAGCACTTTACAATGTATAGGGGGGACAACATAATTATAGTACAATACAAAAGGTACAGGAGGGCCCTGCTCGTAGAGCTTACATTCTAAAGGGAGGGGGTGGTGGTACAAAAGGTAATAGCTGCAGAGAATGATTTGATGGGGGTGGCTCGAGTCAGTTAGGTGGGTGTGGGATAGGCTTCCCTGAATAAATGAGTTTTCAGGGAACTCCTAAAGGTGGACAGGGTAGGTAGTTGCATGTGATGCAAGAGTATATCAACAAATGATATGGACACTTGATACTGAGAGATTTTTGATACTGAGAGATTTTTTGTTATACAAAAGGACTGAATATTCACTATTATATATGCTGCAGGAGCAGCAGAGCATCTTAGGACATGTAGTCCCCAACACAGGCGGCCCCATATTAATCCCTGGGGGCTGAACTACATATATATATATATATATATATATATATATATACATATATATATATATATATATAGCAGAGAATCTAGATAATAAAATGGCGATTGTTGCAATATTTTATGTCACACGGTATTTGTGCAGCAGTGTTTTAAACGCAACTTTTTGGGAAAAGGGAAACTGACATGAAAGGGACATGAATGAAAAAAAAATGAAACAGTTAGCCCAATTTTTTTGTATAATGTGAAAGATGATGTTACGCCGAGTAAATAGATACCAAACATTTCACGCTTTATAATTGCACGCACTCGTGGAATGGTGACAAACTACGGTACCTAAAAATCTCCTTATTGCTCTCGCTCTGATGATCATGGCGATACCTCACATGTGTGATTTGAACACCGTTTACATATGTGGGCGTGACTTCCATATGTGTTTTCTTTGCTGCACAAGCTTGTGGGGACGGAAGCGCTTTAAAAAATGTTTTTCTTATTTATTTTTAGATTATTAAATTGTGTTTAGAAAAAAAAAATTTTTTTGAACGCTTTTATTGCTGTCACAAGGAATGTAAACATCTCTTGTGACAGTAATAGGTGGTGACAGGTACTCTTTATGGAGGGATCGGGGGTCTAAAAGACCCCCGATCCTTCCTCTGCACTTCAAAGTATTCAGATCACAATTTTCGGCGATTCTGAATACTGTATATTTTTTTTAAACCAGCGTCATTGGCAGCCGAGTAAACAGGAAGTGACGTTGTGAAGTTGCTTCTGTGTTTACAATCAGGAGACTGGAACAAAGCCATTTCCGGCTTTGTTCCAGTCTGTCACTAGACGTCGATCGGATCCCCTCCCGCTCCTCTGGGATAACAGCCGCTTTTAGCTGCATCGGTTGTTATCCCTGGAAAGCCAATCGCCCGCTCTAAACAACGGTACCAAGATGATGCCTGCAGTTGCAGGCATCATCCCGGTATAACCCCCGAAAGCCGAGGCCGCACATCTGTGTACGATCGGCGGGAAGGGGATAAAATATTTACAAAAATGTGAGGGGTGTACTCACTTTTGTTAGATACTGTATAACTGAGTGCACTAAGGGATAAATAAATGGTTGCTGTTATGTATTATTTTCCATGTGTAATACACACTACAATGATCTTTTGCCCTAGCTTGTTCAGTGAACTGTTGAGTATGTTTAGATGACATTATTTATTTAAATTTGATTACACATTGCTATAGCGTCTCTAAAATCTATGCCAGTTACTGGCTTTGTGGAAGAGTTGATATTGCGAGAGAAGCAGTAAGACCCAAGTGGAAGGGAAAACTGTTTGTCTGTATTCTGGTCCGTCGGACCAAATACGACGCAAGGGATGCTACAGGCTACTGGTTATTGAACTTACTTTTTTTAGTTCCGTCTTACGTCATAACGTTCAAAACAAACGGACTTTCGAACGGACATAGTCCGTTCGTGTGTGGGCAAGTCCATTCGTTTTGGGAGGTCCATCGGAACGTTTTGTTTCAGAAAGTCAGTTGGGAAGACCGTGGGACCTAGTCTGCCGGAAAGTCCGCTCGTGTGTACGTGGCATTACTTGCACTATTGAATTTTTTGCAAAAACTGAGATTTTTTTTTGATCTTCAAAATTCAGGAAAGATTGAGGCAGAGACATTCCTCCCTAAAATCAACCGAGGCCTCAGCTTTATCTGCATAAGCAATTGTCTGGTTATCTTCTTCAGAAGATGCTTAGGGCCATGTCAGACTAGACTATCTGGTCGCTGGCAGCAACAGGATTACTAATTAGAACATATTTTCCTATGGCAGCCTTCTTCTTCTTGTCAAAATGCCAGCAAGGGAGCAATGCTGTAGATGCCGATGAATCGTTTTTCTGCTCTCCTAGGTAAGTTGTGGCCAAAGACAGGATAGCTAGTTTTGTGCCACTACAACAAAAAAACCCTGCAAAAATGGTCTCAAAAAACAACTCATAAAAACGTACAAGAATGGGTAATTACTAGAAACAAAACAATCCACCCAATAAATAATAAAACATAGTCAATGAAAAAGACACCCCAGGTCCACATATGAACACTGTGTCAAAGCCAAAATGATACAAAAAGCTCCAGTGCTGATTGCCTATCCTGATATGCTACAGGGTTGTGGATAATATAATGAGGCCTAGCTGCACTCAAAGAAATTATATACATAAAATTATAGAAAAGCATGCATATAACATCCATGATGAATATACTGTATAGTAACGTAATGAGAAACCTGCTCCCACCCCTATCCTGAGTCCTATAATGTCTGCAGATGTTTATGCCACTATAGATGTTTATAGTGCCCTTAGCCTAGCATCCCCCCCCCAGGTTGGTTCCCCCGCACCTCCCCCCAGTTAGCCATCCGGCTGCAACACATACCCTGGGCTCCAAAACGACCGACTTCCCCTGCGTCTCCCCTCCTCGTGTCTCCTCCTCCCGGCGGCCAGCATAGCTTTTCTGTTCGGCCAATTGGGAAACGGGTCTCAGGCCCACTTCCTGATTAGCCAGGAAGAAAATTAGTGCGACACTAGCGATTATTCATTCGCTAGTGTCACACAACTGGGCAGGCTTTGAACACAGTGCTCTGCGCTCACCCTATTTTGAAGTCTATAAAAGCCCCATTGAAATACGTGAATCTGGTACCCTGCATGTAAATTAGGAGTCGGATAGATGGGCCGCCACTGTCAAGTAATGGTTGGTATGCAGTGGCTTCTAGTGCTCGATATTGTGGAGGGTGGCACTTGCACTATACTCCACCGGCACTCGCTTGATCGGCACTCACTTGATCAGCACCATTCGCACCCTCCACCCCTACAATGCGATTGTTTCGGAATGCGTTGATCAACTTGCACATCCCCCCGGCGCATGATCCATGGCTTTACTTTATACGGCAGTGTTGCGGTACAGGATAGCGAGCTGAATCCCAGGTAGGGCTCCAGGAAGAGGCTGTTGTTGACGGGGCCATTGCTTCCTCCAGGATGAACAGGAAGTGGGTCCTGAGATTCGATTACCCGAGAGTCCTAAGACTCCCTGGTGAATCAGGTCTCAGAACCCGCTTCCTGATTGGCCAGGAGGAGTAGCAGGAAGACATTAGCGAATATTAATTTGCTAATGTCACACAGCTAGGTGAGCTCAGGGCACAGTGCTCTGCTCCCCAAGCCCACCCTTTTTTGAAGCCAATTAGAGCTTTGGGCTCCAATCATTTGCTTAAAAAAAAACATTGAAATCCATGTGTCCGGCGCCACCGCATGTAGATTAGGACCGGGCGCATGGATTAGGGGGGCAGTGCCCTTGTGCCCCTAATGAGCGGCCGTCACTGCTGGTATGGCTGGGGAAAAATCTAACGAGAGCAAATTGAAATGCATTAAATTCATTGGAGGACATCAGAAACATCAGGGGTCTCATTACAGAGAACCTGTCACCAAAACAAAGTATCACATAGGGGAATTTGTGTCCCCTATGTGATGAGAAGAAAAGTTAAAGCTACACCCCAGCACTTAAAACCCCCTCAAAAAAAAATTAAGGCCGTCCACCCCCAGATGTACAAATATAAATGCACCTGTTGGGGGTGCCTACGCATGAAAATATTTTTACGCTACACATGTTACATATCAGCATTCACACTGGAGTGAGAGCAATAACTCTAGGCCCATTATTCACAGTTAACGCTAGACTGATTGGGCTTTTAAACATTGTCTATGAAAAACATAGTGTGCTGAAGTTTGTCGCCCTTTCTCAGACGCACACACAATTTTAAGGCTTCATATGCTGGGTATCTATTTACTCGGTACAACCTCATCTTTTATAATATATATATATATATATATATATATATATATATATATATATATATATATATATATATATATATACAGTGTATATATATATATATATATATATATATATATAGAGAGAGAGAGAGAGAGAGAGAGAGGGAGAGAGATAGTATAGTACATAGTACAGCATATATATATATATTTATTTATTTATGTGCCTAAAATTCACTTAAATTCACTTAATTCGGGTTCTTCTAAAATGCACCATTTTTACATTGTGGTATAATGCGCCAAATTCAAAATAAAATACTGACAGTTTGTATCTTACAAAAGCGGAGCTAATTAACCCCCCTGGTGGTATTCCCGAGTCTGGCTCGGGGTGGAGATTTTGTACCAAAAGCAGTAACCCCGAGCCAGACTTGGGACCGCATCGCTGAATGCAGGGAGAGTTTACTTACCTTCTCCCCTGGATCCAGCGATGTCCCCCCGCTGTACGAGCAGCTCGTCCTCCACCGGATCTATCACGGAGCCGATCTCCGTTCCCTGCGAGCGTTGCGACCCACGGGGACGGAGATCGGCGCCAAATTCAAAAAGTAAAACACACAGTATACATACAGTATAATATAACCTTACAGATTACATTGCTGTATGTAATTATTTCACATCCCCTTTGTCCCTAGTGGTCTGCCCAGTGCCCTGCATGTAGTTTTATATTATAAAAACTGTTCTTTATGCCTGGAAACTGGAGATTGTCCATAGCAACCAAAACTGTCCCTTTACATCAAAAATGATTTTAGACCAGCTAGAAAACAGCGATAATAAATCTGAATCACTTGCAGAATTGAGGGATAGCGATTTGTGGGGAGATCCGTCGTCAAATATTGAAAAGTAATGACAGTGACAATTCTGCAACTGAGCAAATTTCAGTGTTTTTGATTTGATTATATTATTGAATAATTTTTATTATTGTTATATTATTATTTGGTATAATTATTTATAGTTATTTATTATATTATAATTTATGATTTCATTTTTCAAACTTTATCATACCCGGGATGTCTGCTAGACTGGTTTGAACAGGTTTAAGAGAGTTATTCCTAAGAATTGCAGGACTACAATATAAAACGCCAAATTTTCATGCAAAATAATTGTACCGCTTTTAGCACCTAAAATCCAAAATAATCATACCGCCAGGGAGGTTAAGACTAACTCCTTTGGCTTTATAAAGACTTGCACAGGCAGATTTTGCGAAAGTGTCTCTCATGCATTCTAAAAGTGGTGAAAAATGCGCCAAATTCATGAACCTGTCTAGAGCTTGTAGTTGAATGTGACTCATGCAGTACCACTTTTAGAATGCACAAGAGACACTTTCGCAAAATCTGTCTGAGACACTTTTTCTCTCTGTATGCCAGAAGAGAGTTGGTATTAATTAGTTCCACTTTTACATTGTGTCACATCGAATGTGCCAAATGTAAAAATGGTGCATCCAATGCGACACAATGTAAAAGTGAAGCAATTTAGAACTATATGAATTAGGTGTACGAGCTGCTGTCAGAACCAAAAGTGGCGCAAATGCTTCATGAACTGGATGCTATATATTAACAAGAGGAACAGAAAAGTGGAACAGCAGCTTTATTGAATTCGCCCCCCACTCTTTTTTGGTGTACAGAATAAGAAACTGGCTCAGACAGATTTTGTGAAGGGGTCTCAGTTGCATTCTACATTCTAAAAAAAATTGCACAGCATGCACCAAATTCAAGTACAAGGTCTAGACAGGTGCATGAATTTGGCACATTCTGTACCACTTTTAGAGGAAAAATCTGTCTGCATGATGGAGTGAACAGAGAAAGTTGGGTATCATAAAGAAACTGTCCCTGGAGAGCATGGGCCATTTTTACTTTTAAAGTTTTAGAATGCATGAGAGACACTTTTGCAAAAATCTGTCTGCGGCAGTATCTCTCTCTGTATGTCAAAAGAGAGTTGGGTCTTAATTAGATCCACTTTCATAAAATACAGACATTTTTAGTATGTTATTTGGAATTAGACACATTCATTGGCACATTTTAGAAATTACCTGATTTGGTGCACTAGTCCTGTCAGAACCAAAGGTACCTCAAATGCTTCATGAATTTGGCTCAATACATTAACAAGAAGGATTAATGCCAGAAAAGTGATGCAGCAGATTTATTGAATTCCCCTAATAATGTTTAACTTTTAGGTTTTACAAAATTGTTCTCCATGTTAGTTTTTGTAACACCCTGGGGTTTAGTCAGGGATGCCCCTCACAAATTTACTTGCTAATAGTCACCCTGGTCAATTGTTAGAGATCCAGTGATTTCTCCCTAAGTTTGGCCTGGTTGTGCTTTTCTCTTTTACCACTAGGTGGCCGGGCACTTGGTGGTACTAGATATGAGAAGGACAACTTAAGGTCAGGTTATGGGTATATGGGGTATCTCAGTCATGTGGACAGACTGAAGATACCTTTGCAATGGGGCCTGTGTCCCGAAGTGTGATCCCTTGCATCCTGGTCTGATGCTTGTTGCTTGGGATGCAGTGCAGTGGTGCCCGGAGTTGCCTTTGGAAGAAGAAAAGAAACTGCTGAGAACTGTGGTCCATTTGAAGTAAAAAAGAAAAAAAGAAATCCCCTATGTGGTGGACTTTTAAGGCACAATATTTTTACATAGATTTTAGAGAAGTATTTTTATGGTTTCAAAATATTTATGTAGAAAAATATATAGAAAAGATATATAAAAACATGGAATGTTTTCACACGTCTAAAATGTATACACCGTCATACATGTTGTAATACAGTACAGTTTATAACTTCTTGCACCCAACGTGTTTCAGAGTACTAAGTTGTCTCCTTCTTCAGGGGTACTTAGCAAGAAGAAACTATGTTTCTAAAATAAAACAATAGATAAATAGGTACATGGTAATGACAATGTTTAGTAGTGTACAATATTGTTAAAGTGCAGTATCAAAAAAGAACACTTACAAATGTCATGACGGCACAGTTAACATTCCAGTGATTGTATCTTAAAAATATACGAGAGTGCCAATGCTTTCAAGTTCTCCTTGGAGAGACCACCAGTGGTGAGTATGACCAGACGTCAGACCCAAGAGGGATCCCGCCGTGGACCCAAACTGAAGTAAAGCTAATGGACGGTAGCCTGTCATGGACACTGGGCATGTAGCTAGTTAGAATATGCTGTGATAGAGGAATAAATGCCTATTTTCTTCAAATAATGGACTCATATACATATATCAGGACTGTTACTGATCAAACCATTGATGAAGTTCTATGCTAATTAGGAAATGGGGTGGAATTCCAGGCAAGAATGAGGCCTGCTTTCATGATGTAAATAATGTAGACATGTAAAGGATGCCTTTACAGTTTCATGCTGCCTTCAGCTGAGCATCAATTCAAATCACTGTGTACATATTGCACATGTTCTTATATGGTAGGATGCATTTGCATTGTTTTGATTTCTTAATTTCAGGTGTTGCTACGTCGGTGCATCTCTTTGGCTTCTTCTTTTCTTCTCTTCTTTTGACATCTGGCTGCTAGGCTGTGTGAGGGCCTATACAGAAGTAAGAGAGCAGCACAGGGTTGGGATTGCGGCTTGCAGTCCAACCAGAAGTGACGGTTCTGCCAGCCCGAGAACCTTTCGTGGTCGGAGGTGGAAGGGAAGCTGTTGCCACAAAGGGACCAAACACCTTATTAGCAGGGACCACAGTCAGTAACTGAAGCAAGTACTGGAGCAGCATTTTCACCAAACGAGCACAGTGGAGAATCAGGAAACTGATCAAGTCAGTGACCCAACCAGCAGAGGAGATGCTTGCAGAGCAGCCTTGTGAGTCAAGCCAGGGACTGACACGGTCAGCAGGGGTGAAGCTTGAGAAGTATCTGGAGTGCCAGGCTAGGGACCCAGCAGGAAAGAGTGGGTGATGCTTGAGGGACATACCACCGTAAAGATTGGAGGAGCTCAAGTGATTCAGTGATTCTAGTGAGAGACTGGGAGATCAGTTGAGGCAGTTGTAGTGAAGCTAAAGGAACTGTTACGTTGAGTTAGGAACTGTTAAAAACTGTAACCATAGGAGACAGCATTCCTGCATGTGCAGATGTGACGCCTTGCTGGGGCCTTTCCGTGCACGGTTGTCCTCCTATTGAAGTCTCGGTGTTTGCTAATTGAATCTACAACTACTTAAGGGTGCCCTGGCCCTAACCTTCTTTCCCCCAAAAAATATAAAAAGGACTGTTAAGAGAAATAAAACCTCTTTTATATCCAAGAAGTGTCTGGCGCCCAATAAATTTGTCTGCCTTGCACCCACTATGCCTCACAACCCACCACATACAGAAGGATGTCAGCTATCTTTGGCCAGAAAGTTCGCACTAGACTGGACAAGCCTAGGGACCTTGCTACATCTTATTCAATACATAAAGTATTAAACCCAATGTGCTTTATGCCTGGTACACACAATGAGATTATCTGATGAATGATAGTCCATTTTTTTCTTTTTTTTTTACATGTTAGTCTCATAGCAACAATTAAGAGTTTACTAAAGTGAAGAAAATTCTTGTAAGACAGAATAAAAATTTGAAAGTTATATTATGTGTTGTAGTGTATTTGTATTGTATTTCTGAATGACAACTGTACTGATTAAACAAGAATAGTAAATCTGGTATCTTATGAGAAAAATGTTTCATGCTTGTGCCATCTGATAATATCGGATGAACTGTCGTTATCATCTCTCGAAAGCTACTAACGATCAGGCCGCGTACACACGGGCGGACTGTTCGTCCAACTTTGTCCGCTGAACAGTGTTTGGGCGGACAGTCCGCTCGTGTGTGGGCTTTCAGCGGACAGTTTCAGCGGACAGTTGGACGGACAAGGTTTTTTGGAAATTCCGTAAAACTGTCCGCTGAAACCTTGTTTCAGCGAACAGTCCGCTCGTGTGTAGGCTTGTTCGTCAAACAAAGTTGCGCGCATGCTCAGAAAGGATTTTCACGGCGAAAGCTATAATGCAGTGTATAGGACGTTGTATTTTTCGTCCCGTCGTACGTGCCGTTCACGTCATCGCGCACGGTTTCAGCAAACTGTTCGTCCGTCGTGTGTGGCCATGTCCGTCCATGCTAAGTTTGAGCGGACTGTTTGCCGAAACTGTTGGACGGACAAAGTTGGGCGAACAGTCCGCGCGTGTGTACGCGGCCTCAGATTATTGTACTTTGAAAGCTGTATTTTTGTAAGATTTTCTGGTCATGTGTACGAGACATTAGAGCGCGTGTACACAGGACCTTGTTAATATCAGAACTCCCAAACATCTCCATACAAGTTAATTGAAATGCCAAAAAACTGCTCGTTATCTACCGTTAACACTACAACACTTGCAATGCATCCTCCTTTTTCTGCTCTAATTTATTTTCTATCAGCGTACACACAAGCTTTTGGCCGCATCCCATAGCCTTCATAAAGTGTTCACAATTACAAATGTTAGAAAAACAATCACATGATCAAACAAGCTTGTGTACTGCTTTGTTACTACTGAAGTGAATATTGGAGTGAATAGAGATCCTCCCTACTGTGAGCACCCTGAAAACGAAAAGCTTTGTTTGAGTGGGAGTTGAATCCGTTTGAAAATTAATCCTTTTTCCCTGTAGATCCAAAGCACATAGTAAAAATAATAAAACCGTGTTAAAAATGTCAATGACTAATAAATCTCATAGGCTTAAAACAAGTGAATTTTTAGCTGTTTTTCTAAATGTACTGAAAACCTCTTAGCTTGAAGTGGAAGGTAAATTTCACAGTGCTGAAAATCAGTGTGAGAAGCAATGACCTCTATTTTTCTGCTATGGAAAAGAGGGAACAAGCTGAGCTAAAAGGTTTAATTAGTTCTTTCAGATATATGGGATATAGGTTATTCAAGGCATTGTATTTTTTATTTTTATTGGCAGCCAGTGAATGTTGTGTATATGGCGGGTGCCAGGACACATTTGTCGGCAGCCTAGCTCGAACATTCGGCACCAGTTATAATGGTCTTTTATGGTATCTCTACAGGCAAATAAGCCCAGTGGTCCAGTCAGGAGGAAGTCCATGATTTGGTTTTAGTAGATGTTTGGGTGGAATAAGGTGCTTCATTCACACAATGTTCCTTAAGTGGAAGGATAAGGATTTGACAGTGGACATTTAATATCTTAATGGTAAACTAAATAAATATAACTTAGATTAGGCAGACAACTCAAGGTTACACATAGTCTATGCCCACGTACACACGGTCGGAGATTTTGCCAACCAAATCCGTCGGATTTTGCCCGTCGGATTTAGTCCGACGGATTGTGTCCGAAACTGTTGCATACACGCGGTCGAGCCAAGTTGGCGAAAAATCTGATCTTTCAGAACGTGATGACGTAATTTCGTTACGATGGGACTACATTCAGGCTAGTAGCCAATAGCTTTGATGTAGGAATTTGATCTGAGCATGTGTGGCACTTGGTCCGATGAAAATGCTCTACACATGATCGGATTAGGTCCATCCGGCCCAGTTGGTCGGGAAATATTTCCAACATGTTGGAAAATCAGTCCGATGCATACCACACACAGTCAAATAATCTGACGACACGGTCCGATAAGACTCATTCCGACAGATTCTCCCACCGTGTGTACAAGGGCTAACTCTGCCAATGACAGATTAAAAAGTGTAGGAGTTTGCAGTCTTTTGTCAGATCATGGCCACCTACAACAAGGACCTTTTGTTTGCTCAGACTTCAACTAGCTAGAACTTATCTAGTATCAAATTTCCACTAGTACAGAGAAATTCCCAAGCTCAAACTAAAGCCCTGTACACAGGGCTCGGGAGACATTTGCTGGTAAAAAAAAAAACAGCTGACATTCTGCCCGTGTGTAGGTCGGTCTGTCCAACCAAGGCAGGACATTAGCCGGCTTCTGTCAGACTGGAAAACCGGCAGCCGACGACTCCCTATCAGCACTCTCAGTCAATGGCAGAGAGCGCTGATCGGAGTGTTCTGGCGGGAGGGCCATCCCCCTCCTAGAACACAACAGCTCAGCGGGGGAGATTGCTGGACTAACCTTGCATGGTTAGTACAGTGGCTCCCGATCTGAACTGACAGTTTTTTTTGTGCAACCCGCGGGGTTGCAGAAAAAAAAACTGTCGTGTGTACCTAGCTTTACCAACCAGCCAGCGACCAACCGTATTGACCTGTAAACCTCCATTTCCAAGTTGTACCTATAGGTAAGCCTATAATAAGGCTTACCTATAGGTACAGTAAATATCTCTTAAACATGCACCATTTAGAAGATATTTACTTTGTACTGCGCCGATGATGTCATGGGCACATGCGTTGTGAAGAAATGGCCCTCCATGTCATTTCTTCACTAGCGAGTGCAGTGACTGGTGGCTCCTGAGCGCATGCGTGGGAGTGATGTCATGCGACTCTAGCAAGTCACAGAGCTTACCTACTTGATTACCCACTGCCATTCCCACTTGCTCCATGCTCGCTCCTCACATGTAAAACTGACACATAATTAGACTCTGTAGGGTGGAAAATTATCTTTTCCAGCGAATTATAAAATTCAGCTATTTAATACAACAGAGGTACAGTATAATGATAGAAAAAAAAAGCTTGGGGCTATACTAAGCTCCTAAATTATAAGTAGTTAGGCTACTCAGGAAAGTGTACTCTTGCAGTTCAAGACTATGTACATATGTACAAGTATACGGATATGTTGCCAGTCCAAAGGATATGAACTGCTTAGTCTTTCCATGGACCAAGAGAGATCTTTTCTGTAACAGTTCCATAGAAGAATGTTACCACCACACCTTAATTATATTAACTGATTGCTGCCTGCCCACTGTCAAATGACGGCGGGGTGGTGCAGTTCTTGTTCTGGCACGCCGTCATACGCTAGGACATGGCGCGACCCCGAGCCGCTTATTAACCATGTGATCGGCTGTGTCCAATCACAGCCGGTCACATGTAAACACGGAGATGCTGGTAATCGTCTCTCCTCGTCTCACACTGACAGAGTTAAAGACTGAAACACCTTCTCAATGCCCTGATTACAATAAAAAAAAAGTGTAACAATACAGTGCCCACCAATGCCAGCATACAGCGCCCACCAATGCCAGCATACAGTGCCACGTACGCAGAGCACACAGCCAAATCTCCTGTTTCTAATAATAATAACATTTCCGTCTTAATGATATAATACTTTACCTTTTAATCCACTCATACAAATGAACAGACATGACCATCCTTCTTACGTTCTCAAATCGGTCTGCATGACTGCCCCCTCTCATCTGAGCGTCTGCTTTTATTTACATATCAACAGAAAACCACACCCTGGAGGGTTTGCCTCCAACAGCTAAACGCCTACTACAAAGCTTGTGACCTCACAGGATGTGAATGACCATATAAGGATTTGACAACACAGGAACCCTTCCAACAGCGTTAGTTAAGCAATACAATACAATAAAATACAATGCAATACAATACAGAAGAAGGTGGGGTCTTCACAGACAGCCAATCAGACATTTGTTTTCCTTCAAAAGAACCAATCACAGACATGTATACATTCAAATAGACTAGCAAACCAACTAAATGCTTTCAATGACGCAAACCATACAAAACCAATGAATGATGACTACAATTCTGCTGATAATAATCCAGGTATGCATTGTTCTCTGGAACAATGTATATTAAAGATTATTCTACACCTCCTTGTGGATGGAAGGTTATCCACAGATGTGCGCTGCTAATCCCCACATGTGCTGATCAGACACACCAGAGACAATGAGCGCACATCCACCCACAACCAATCCTTGCAGAGCAAGCATATCCCCTCAGACAATCGTCTGGGTCTTTTCGCTGGCGGACATACCCCCACTCTGCAAACCCCTCTTTCCAATCCCAGGAAGTTTACCAATACCTAACGGATCTCAACCAGCACCAGTCTGCCCCAGTCAGCTCTTTAGAGCGGGCTGGGGGAGAACGAACACAGGGATACTTATGACAATACATATTAAAATACATCTAAAACATCTTCATAAAATTTTCCACAACAGCGGCAGTAATCAGTGCCTACCACTGCCCACAAGTGCCACAAATCAGTGCCCATTAGCCATGTCAGTCAGTGCTGGGAATCAGTGTCGCCTATCAGTGCTGCTCATCAATGCCCATCACTGCTGTTAATCAATGCCCATCAGTGCCCATCTGTACTGCCTATCCATGCCGCCTATCCGTGCCCACCAGTGCTGCCTATCAGTGCCCGCCACTGCCGCCTATCAGTGCCCATCAGTGCTGCCTATTAGTGCCCTTCAGTGCCACCTAACAGTGCCGGCCCATCAGTGCCACATATCAGTGCCACCTATCAGTGCCCATAAGTGCGGCATATTAGTGCCTCCTCATCAGTGCCACCTAATCAATGCCCACCAGTTCAGCCTATCAGTTCCCACTGGTTCTGCCTCATCAGCGCACATCAGTGAAGACAAAAAATTACTTAGTTACAAAATTAACTGACAAGAAAAAGTAAAAAAACTTTTTTTTTTCCAAAATGTTTGGTCCTTTTTTTTTTTTTGTAAAAAATAAAAAACCCAACAGTGATTAATGACCACCAAAAGAAAGCTCTATTTGTGTGAACAAAATGATAAAAAATTTGTTTCGGTACAGTGTAGCGTGACCGCGCAATTGTCATTCAAAGTGTGAGAGCGCTGAAAGCTGAAAAATGGCTTGGACAGGAAGGGGGTGTTAGTGCCTGGTAGGCAAGTGGTTAAAGGGGTTTTAAAATAATGATAATACAGTCTGCTTATGATTTTTATCCATTAGTGCTGGATGGTTTCATTATAATCGTTCATACAGGGCTTCATGCACGTATACCCACTGTAATAATTTATAAACAGTTTATCCTTAAAAATCAGGCAGAAAAAATAACTGTCATACTCTGTTTCTCGGCACTAGCTTAAAGCAGAACTACAGGCAAAACTTTTATTTTTTTCATTTTATATAGAGCAAAGGAAAGATATAACAGATTTTTTTTTCTTGCCGTCTGTGTCCAGTGGCAGAGATTTCCCTTCACTTCCTGTCCCGTAGCCAAACAAGAAGTGAGAGGAAATCCTTGCAAATAAAGGGAGTTCCTTGGGGACCATCAGATCACAAGAGCTACCGTGTTTCCCCAATAGTAAGACACCCCCGATTGTAAGACGTATCGGGAGTTTCAGAGGGGTCGGCTAATATAAGCCGTACCCCGAAAGTAAGACATATGTCTTACTTTCGGGGAAACACGGGGGTATTGCCGCCTCCCTCTCATCTAGCTGCGCGCCGCCTCCTGCCCACGTCCGCACCGTCCCCCTCTCCATACGTCGCCGCGTCTGCCATTTCCCTCTGATCTTAATGAGCGTCACCGCGCCGTCCCCTGCACTTGTCACTGCCGCCTCCTGCTTAAAATACGGTAATGCACACAGTATTAATCATACATCAGTAAAACATACACACTGGCATACTGGGGTATCATCTGCTGTATGTAACCCAGTGGGTATCAGCAGGTGTCACACTGGATTAAATACAGCAGGTGGTACTGTATCACACTGGGTTAGATACAGGTGTAGGTACAGGTTTGCATTTTGCTGTGCCCACATGAGCTGTTTGATGGCTTAGGACGCGCCTACCGTATGCAAATTTACTCGAGCACGTCCCTACTCCAAAGAAACCTCCCCCCCCCCCCCCGCCCGTCACAGAAGGTAAAATGCATATACACTAAAAAAACACATTTTACACAGTTTTTTTAGCTGTCCCCTTTAACTGCGGGATGCGGACGGTTAGAGCGGGATGAGCGGAGGGATGTGGAGGCCGCAGGAGCAGCAGTAATGTTTTCCGTGGTCCATCAGGACCATGGACAACATACAAAAACACGCTGTGTGGGATACTGTATGGGGCTGTAACCCTATGGGAGACTGTGATACGGAACCACAAGCAGTGCTTATACCGTATGCTATATTTTAGCCCCTAGACATGAGCGCTTCCGGTTCCAGTGGTAAAAGGAAGAGTTACACCGTGGAGTATAAAAAAGCGATTGTCGAAGAATCTTGGGGCAAAAATGTAGTGCAGTTCTGCAAGGAGAAAATGTTGGATCACCGACTGGTCCAAAAATGGCGTGCAGAATACACTAACCTGAGTGAAAAAGTGGAGAGCGGAATGGCTAAAAAGCGCAAGATTGGATGTGGTCGGCAACCAATGTATACAGAGCTGGAAAGCCTGGTCTCTGAGTGGGTTGCAGACAGGAGAGCAAAGACATTGGTGGTGATCAGGGCTCAGATTCAGGAATATGCCCTTGCAGTGTCGCCACAGTTTGACATTTCCCCTGAACAATTCAAGGCATCACAGCACTGGGTGGATAACTTTCTTGAACGCAATGACCTGTCTTTGAGAAGATCCACAACCCTCTTTAGGTTGGAAGATGCTGAGATTGTTAAACGTGCATTAGCCTACAAGAAGTTTGTGGATGACATTGACTTCTCTAAATACAGTCTTTGCAACATGATTGCCATGGATGAAACTGCCGTGTTCATGGGCCAAGCAGCTCAAACCACCATTGATCAACGAGGTGCCTCCTCAGTGTACGTTCCCTCCACCGCTTATGAAAGTGCACGTGTCACCTGCATTTTGATGATTCGTCTGGATGGCACTAAAGCAACACCGCTACTCATTGCAAAGGGCAAGAAGGAGAAGATTGAGCGGGTTTCTGGCATTTATGTGCTGGAAACTGAAAAAGCCTGGGCCACACAAGATGTTATAAGAAAGTGGCTTGATTTAATGCTGCCGCTTGTAATGCGCGGGAACAAAAGAGGGATGCTGATCTGGGATGCAGCCAGCACACACCGCGCCAAAACCATGAAAAACTTCCTTCATGAGCGGAGAATCGACCAAATCATGATTCCTGCAGGGATGACGGCTTATCTTCAGACTCTCGATATCGCCATTAACAAGCCGTTCAAGGACTATCTGCGTGTGGAAATCAATGACTACATTGAAAACCGAATGGAGAGAAATGTACGTGGGAACTTTGTGAAGCCCAGACTGCCAGAGATTGTTAACTGGGTGAAGAATTCTTGGAATAAGATCACTAACACCTGCGTTGCAAATGCACTGCGAGCTGGCTACCTGGACAAAGCCTGCTCATTTCAGGACAGTGCCGTTGCTACCCATGAGAAATATGGGCCAATGATTCGGCAAGAAATGTCGTCCCGAGAGTCCCAAGAAAATCCACAGGAACCTAAGAGTGTGGATGTTTATGATGATATTCCTGAGGATGATGACATGGTTGTCATGGAATAAATCTGTTTTATCTTCCAGTATTCCACTGTTCGTTCTTACCATTTTTCATTGTTTTACATGTTATGCAATGTTGTAACAAGACATTCTTGGCACTTCCTTTTATAAAACTGTTTTGTGGTGAATACAATACTGTTCAGGTTGTTAATAAATGTTAATTTTATGGTTAAAACAAAAAATTCGACAATTTTTTTCCAATATAAGACATACCCCGAAAGTAAGACATAGTGGGGCTTTTGGGGATAAAAAGAAAGTAAGACACTGTCTTACTTTCGGGGAAACACGGTAGTTTCCCTATTGGAAAGTTTCCTCTCTATTCGTTTTCTGGGGACAACCCATAATTGGGGATTTTCTTTTTCTTTCACTTTAAAGGATAATGGTAAACCGGACAAATAGAGAGGGAGAATCTACCTAACTGGGGCACAGATCGCAATTAATCCTCACAAGTGCTCTAGCCCCTCTCCACTCTATCCAAAACAATACAAAAAGTTTTGCCTTTTGTTATACTTTAAAAATACAACACATTCCTGTAGAACAGTCACTCTCAACCATTTGTGGATCCCCGGGGTTCCTCCAGAGGTTGCTAAGGGCTCTTTGAGCAATATGTAAGGGTGGATAAATATTCCACCCGATGGTGCCTGAGTAGTTACTGCACAGATGTCACTCAGCAGAGCCAAAGCTGAGGAACCAGTGATTAGTGTAAGGGTGCACTACACTGACAACCAATGTAATACGGAACTCTTTAACCTGAACCTGATCAACAGTATAAAGAGGTACTGCTCACAGACCATCAATCGAAGGGGGCCCTTTCCAATTACCATCAATGTAATTGGGCCTTTCTCGACTGACTACCAATTTATGGAAGTACTACACTAACCACCAATATAAAGTGGCATTTCGCTACTAACCACCAATGTAAGAGACAACACAATTTTAACTGTTGCATTATGTTTCTGATCCGTATTATTTTTTGTTCATTTTATGATTACTGAAAATGATTTACTCTTCTGTTTATTATGTCTACTTTTAGGAGGGGTTTCCCAGAAACCTGAAAATTCCTTCAATGGTTCCTCTGTGGTAGAAAGGCTGCTGCAGAGGAAAAACAGCCCAATATTCTAGCGCTGCGCAAACTGTTGGCGCTATATAAATCCTGAATAATAATAATAATAATAATTCTACAACAGCAAGATAGTGGCCTGTTATCCATAGGCAATCAATTAAACATCAGTCTCCTAGGGTAATCAAAACAGTGAAACATATTCTCATTACTTAAGGCATCTATAGACTTCACAGAATGGTTAGGCATGTGTGCAGAATCCAAATGTCTTGAAATGTTTGCAAAAGCAGCTTCTGGTTTACACAAAAATGCCTGGGAAACAAGACTGCAAAGTTGCCAAAATTTAGTAACACACTTTGAAGGATTTGAAAAGCAAAAAGGAGAATATGAATTACATCACACACCAGGCACATAGTGTTGTGTTCATAAGCAAGTGTGACCAATAAAGTGGATGGGGCTTTATGGCATATAGGTTGTACAATGTAATTTCACACAGTTCCTCCTATGCTTTGCTAGATTTTGGCAAATAGGGCCTGGGTGCACATTGAAGAGAAAGTATAAGAAAAATAAGTCCCATAACTGGTATTATTGTGATAAAATAAGCACCATCTTTGTGACAGTGGGAATAATTAAGCCCCATTAGTGGTGCCAGTGGGATAAAATAAGCTCCATTTTGGAGGAAGTGGTTGTCCAAAAATAAGTTCTACCTTTGGCTTCACTCTAATAAAATCCACATCATATGTGTCAGTGGGACAAAAAAAATTGTTTGTGGAGCCTAAGAATTAAATAAAGTGAACCTGGTATCATATGAAGTATATTCATCTGTCACAAAAACCCAACTGCAAGCACTGCAAGATGCCTGCACATGCCTTATCTGCTATGAAATGTACTGGTTTGTCCCATCAGCCACCACACCCAGACATGTATTGTGTGCCAATTCTGAATAATAAAAAAAAAGATGGAGCTTGTATTAAGCCCCATGATTCCCACTGTGCAAGTACCATCAGCATTGCAAACTGGCTTGTGTGGGATAGGGGGCCGAGTGACCAAAGTTATGGCTTTCTCAAGAGTCATCTAGATATCCATCAATGCCTTAGAACTACAGGAAACGGGTGCCTACTTGAGAAGGATACCCTTCCCCACTCCTCAGCAGCATAAAGCATAGCTCCCAATTATAGAACTTGACAAAGCAGGACACATATGGGTTAAGGTGACTGGTGGGTGTAGTTACATTACAATTAATATTGGGAGTGGCTTAATAGAGCCTAATGCCGTGTACACACGACCAGAATTTTTGATGGACTTGGTCCGGTGGACAATCCGACAGACTTTGCAGCTGAATTCTTTCAAACGAACGGACTTGGCCACACACGATCACTCCAAAAGTCAGACGGATTCAAATGTGATGATGTAGAATAAGGAGTTCATAGCCAGTAGCCAATAGCTGCCCTAGTGTCGGACTAGCACACAGACGAACGGATTGTCCGCTAAAAGCCGAGTCCGGCGGACAAATTTGAAGCCAGTCTTATTTCTAGGTCCGTCTGGCTTTTGGGAAGAAAAAGTCAGCTGTAGCCCACACACAATCGAAGTCCGATCGTCTGTATGCGGCATTAGCCTACTTGCAGTATATGCTGCACCCGTATGTGGCATTCCTAGTACCCACAAAATATTTTGTAAAATGTATTTACAGGCATGATGTACCCCTAACTTTCATTTAACATGACAAAGACAAATGTTGGTGCCTGCAACAGACTCATGTACCTGACAGAAACTCAGGGCTAAATCTCCATTTTCACTCCATGTTCAGCTCTAAGCCAAACAGCTCCCTTGGTTGTAAGGTTACTATCAGCTGTACAGCGTAAATTTGTTGCTAGGATGAAGTTGCCTGTGCAGCTGACAGCATCCTAGCAACCATTATTGCCTCTCTGGACCCATTCACCTGCTGACCAATTTCTGTTGTGAAATATCTGGAAGAAGTCCATTGAGAGAACAGTCAGCAAATGTTCTGACTGTCAAAGCAATTTAGACCAACCAGACCTTGCAAAGGTTCAGCTGGATCCTGAACCATCAGCAGTCAGAGCTGGAAGTGACTAATTGTTTTGACTATCTGGGTCTTATCCTAGATATAGTTTAGGCCAGAGTTTTTCTTCCCTAAGAGAAACTTCAAACTTTCCTTTCTTAGACTCAGACTTTTTAGTCCAGGATTTGTCGAACTCTTTGCTTCTGCATGAGAATACTGGGACTAATGGTAGCTTACTTCAAGACAGTCCCGTTTGCTTAGTTCCAATCCAGACCCCTACAAAACGATATCATGTCACTGTGGGATAAGTCAGCCCAGTCCTTGGACAGACCTACTTGTCTGGCATCAAAGATCAGGTTTTTCCTGACCTGTTAGCTCAGGAATCTGGCTCTGAAGTTGGTAGAAGCCTTCCTACTCTCATGGAAGATGCCAGCACGTTAGACTGGGGAGGATCCCTGGACACCCTGTTAGTTCAGGTTACTTGGATGTTTGAAGAATCATGTGTTTCGGTCAACAACATGCTGGAGCTTTGGGCAATCTGGCTGTCACTGCAAAAACACACTGATTCGCAAATCATCTGACCAGGATTCAGTGAAACGGCATAGCTATATTATATATCAATCATCAGGAAGGAATTACCTGTCTTGCAGTGGCAGGAGAGGTAGAAATGATCTTGCCTCAGGCAGAACATAATTTTCCATCCTTGACTTCTGTTTAGATCTCACGTGTGGACAATTGGCAACCAGACCACCTCAGCCAGCAGCACCTGGATTCTGTGGAAGGCCCCGGCCCCTACAACCAGAGGAATTACAGAACCTGTGTCACAGCTAGGGGATGCCAATGTGAATCTCCTGGCCTCCAGGTTAAACAACAAACTAGATAGGTTTGTTTTGAGGTACAAGGATACTCTGGTGGAAACGAAGGATGCTCTGGTGGCTCAGTGGGATTAGTACAACATGATCCATGCTTTTCCGCCCCTAAAATTTCTTTCTTTTCTGCTCAAGGTTGAGGGCATTTTAGTAAACCTCATAGCTTTGGACTCACCCAGGCAGTGCTCCAACCTGATCAGAATCTTGGTAAATACTTCATAGCCTCATCCAAATCATCTGGATTTTCTGTACCAAGGACCCGTTTACCATCCTTCCTTATGGTTTCTGGTTTTAACAGTATGGTGGTGATTACTGTCATTACAGAAGTGGTGGAAAACTGTGGTACCCTATCAAGCTTCTACAAGTGCACACCAGGGGTGGTGCTAACTGATGTGTCCATTACGCATATGAATATGCATACATTTGAGCCTTCTCCTGGAGTCTTCCAGCAAAGCTGGCTCTTCTAATGATGGACATTATAGATCATCTGAATTATGTGGTCCTAGTTAATCTACAATCTATAATCTGGAATTTCCCTTGCTGTATTTCCAAATAATACACCTATGTGCAGTGTTGAATTGGAGCTATACAAAATAAAAAATATGTGGTTCTTTTAAAGGAAACTTTTGGGTTGCATAGTTCTTTGGGTTTAAAGAGGAGGTCCTATAGGAAATTCACCCCTGCACATCAGTGCTTGTAGCTTATTTTGTTGAACTCCCAAATCCTATGCACAGTACTGAATTGGAGGAAATTAAAAGTGAGAACTTATAGTCTCTACAGGACAATTTTGGATCATACAGCCCTCCGGGATTAATAAGGAGTCTTACAGCAATAAACGTTTCTTTACCATATTACTATAATTAGTTCATACTGGAGCCTCTTGGGGGTTTTCGCAGCTGCGTTTGTTTTTATTTATAATTGGCCAATTATTTTGATCATTTTTGTTTTTATGTTTTTATATGTTGTGATTAATAAAGATGGTATTATTTGTATACACATGAAATTTATTTCCAAGCTGTTTCCTGGGGATTTGCCCCTTTTCTGGGCTTGATTTGCATATGGAAATGTAGGGCCTCAGTCAGGTTTTTATCTTTGTTGTTCTTCACACTTTAACAGCATGGCTGTTGAAGCCAAAGTTGAGAGAGAGAGGGGAGAGAGAGAGAGAGAGAGAGAGAGAGAGAGAGAGAGAGAGAGAGAGAGAGAAGAGAGCGAGAGAGAGGAGAGAGAGAGATAGATAGAGAGGCTTCTCTGAATTAGTGATCCCTACAATACATACAGCTAGAAAGTTTACTTCTCACAAGGGTTATCACCACACATGAAAAGGCAAAGTACTCTTGGTACAGGCAAGCAAATTTCACCTCAGGGAATTTTTCATGGGGCAAACCCAGCCCTTGCATTCGGACCTTAGTACTTCTAAGGACCAGATCTTGGTGCTTGCAATCTTTTCTTTCTCTTGCTAGTTTCCCAAAATCTGGGCTTTTGTAGAGGGTGTTTCACAAGTAGCTTCCTCATAACTGCATAGGATCTGAATTTAGATCTCACACCACTCCAGAGACCTTAATTTTAACCAATTAGGGATATTTAGTCCCTTTCCATTCTCATGCACAAGTTTTCAGTGTCTGAGCTGGTGGTCTTGTCCTTTAAAGAACCCTTTCTGGTCCTACACAGAGACAAGGTGCTGTTGGGGCTTCCTTCCTAAGGAGTTTTGGCCTTTCACCTCAACCAGAATATTGTTCTTCAGTCCCTCTGTCCAACTCCAGTTTAGCAGAAGGAGATTTCTCTCCATTGTCTGTATGTAATTTGTGCTGTAAACTTCTATCTCATAGACACTACTTTCATTAGAAACACTGACACTCCTATTGTTATTGCCAATGGTTCCTGTAAAGAGAAACCTGCTTCTTAGTGGCTGAAAAGCTCATAATTAAAATGTATGGTCTTAATGATGAGGTTCCACTTTCCTGTCAAGGGACACTCTACTACAGTGTTTCTCAACCTTTTTACGGTGAAGTACTCCTGCAGGTCTAAAAAAATTCCTAAGTACCCCTGTCTCAAGAAATTATTTTATATTGTTTGGGTGTCATGGTTTGTGTGTGTATGTGTAATGTCAGTATGTGTTTGTGATGATAGGAGGCACTGATGGGCACTGATAGGCGGAACTGATGAGGTGGAACTGATAGGTCAGCACTGATAGCTGGGCATGCTGGGATGTGTAGTTTTTGAGCAGACACAGGGAGTTGGGAAGTGACAGGATGGACTCACATTACCTTTTTTTCCTGTCAGCAGTGTGCTGGCTATGTGCAGGATTGCACAGTGGAGAGGAGATCAGTGAGCCACAGCAGTTATCTTCCAGAAGGGTTCTTCACGCAGAGAGGAGATCCGAGGTGCACTGGAGAGGGGGACAAGATGAGGGCCACCTACTGACCCTGATCAGTCAGCCTTGGCCAGGGAAACATCTTGAGGCAGCGCGATGGGCTCCATTGATGACAGGACACCCCCGCCAATGTGTGGCACATGGGTCGGACTGCCCCCCCCCCCCCACCCCTTGCTATGCCACAGTGCTACGCTATGAGACTTTATGTGTATGCGGAAGGCAGCTGCGTGAGGTGGGCCTCAGGAGACACTGGGCGTACCCCCCTGCCCATGGGGTACGCCTACCATGGGTTGAGAAACCCTGCTGTACTAGATCTGTGAGTGTTTATTGGGCTTTTCAGGATAGTTTGGGTTGTTGCCAGAACAGGAAAAGAGGTGAAAATCTTACAATAGGCGCATTCGTTTCGGAGATCCTGCTGACAGGCAGGTATTCTTTTACTTCGGAGGAATCTCCTCTCATTTTCAGGTTTGCCTAATGGACATGAAGTGTAAGGAAAACTCCCCAATAGGACACAGAGGGCAAAAATAAAACTGGCAGGGGTATAATCCTCCCTCACTCTATCTAAATTGAAAAAAAGTGTTGCTTTTGATTCTACTTTAATGTCAAACATTCCAAAAAACTTCTCAACTGACCAAGAGTATTTTTAAATACCAGTGAAAGGTAATAATAAGTATCTCTTATTATTACTAATCTTTTTTTTGTTTCATACATTTTTATTGAGTGATCACTAATCTTAAGGTACTTTTGGGTGTCCTTCCAAGGGCTCTGCTGCTGTGCTTGGGATCCACTGACTGCACCAGGAATGAACGCTAATTGCTCAGGTCTAAGGAAGGAAAGCAGGAAAGAGGAAGGAGACCAAATGGAGGGAAGATAACAAGTATAGATGGGTGCTTATTGCAGCGTTAAAATTTCTATAACACAAAATCAGTCTTTAGTGACGTTAAAACCCTGTGTTTGTCATAACTGACTGCATTCTTCTGTCAAGTTAGAGTTCTGTTACAAATGAATACATAATGCTATTTCACAGTTGTACTATAACCCAATGCTTGTGTGTGCACAGCCTTAGTACCTGCATTGTTACAAATAGTTTTCTCTACAGGAAAAAGTAGCAACATAATTGCATTGTTTATGAGGGCTGATCAGATCCCAGCATAAAAATGCTTCCTGCGCTATTTTTTGTTATAGTGGCCCATGGGCGTGGGTTAACATGTTCTTTTATTAATAAATAGTACCCAAGGTCTTTAAGTACCCTAACAATTCTTCTATTGGTGCTAGAACAACAGATTGAGGCCATCTCTCAATGAGATAGTTGGCTGTCTATGACCAGACGAGCATGTTGTGTCTGTATGAAATTATCTTTTCATTGTTATGTGCCCCATGCAGGATATGTTTTTTTTTTTTTTTAACAACAGCAACACAAAAGGATTTTTATATAGGCTGCATAAAAAAAAGGTCCCTGCACTATTTTTTCTGCAGTAACAGTGGTTACAGTGGTCTTTGGGAGTGAATCGGTGTGCATAGTCATATATTATAATGATCTTTTAATAAATGGCGAGAGAGATTTTTAAAGTGGAACTTCAACTAAATGGGGAAGTTACGCTTTAACGCCTCCCTCCCCATTTCTTTAACATTTGGCACATTTTATTTGGGGGGGGGGGGGGTGTTGTGGTGGGTACCTGGTTTTAACAAGTACCTGTTCCCACTGCCCCATTGATAGAAATGGCAATCCGAGAGGAAGTTCTCCTTGCCACCTTCCTCCCTGCAGTCTTCTGGGACACATCACAGGTCCCAGAAGACTGCAGGACAATTCACAATGCGCAGTGGGCAGCTTGTGGCTTCACAGCTGGGTTCCCACAGTTAAGATGCCGGAGCCAAAGATGGGTGGAAAAAAACAGCTGGGGTGAGTACAGTGCTGGATCCTGGGACAAGTGAGTGTTTATTAAAAGTCAGCAGCTACAGTTTTTGTAGCTGCTGACTTTTTATTTTCAGAAATATGCCTGAAGTTTTTATTTAAACTATGTAAAACATTTTTACATAAATGTATTAAAAATTATCAATGTGCATTAACCTCTTGGCGCCAACCACACACAAATATGCAGCCTCTCAGTGGGTGGGCCTTGGTGCAGAGTGGCCGCATATTTATGTGCATTAGTGCAAATACAGCTGTGCAAAGATCACGCATCCTTGGTGTGCCCGGCAATTTCCAGCATCTAACAAAAAGCAAGCAGTGATCAGGAGCTATCCAGTCATGTAACCAGCATGACAGCCAATCTCAGCAGTCACATGATCATAAAACCCGCCTCGTCTCCCAGCATCCTATACTCCTTAAAGGATTGGGAGGCGCAGGCTCCAAGGGGTTAAAGAATAACTATGGCCACAATCATGAATCATAAATGACATACAGTACATGATACAGTCTTTCGGTAGCATTAAAGTGGTTGTAAACCCTTACAAACCACTTTGACCTACAGGTAAGCCTAGATTAAGGCTTACTTGTAGGTCCAAGAAATATCTCCTAAACCTATATGGTTTAGGAGATATTTGCCCGATAACAGGCACCGCTGTCTATGGCGCATGCGCCGTAGACAGCGGCGCGCAGGCGCACTGAGCGCGGCATTCTCAGAGACAGAGCTGCCGCGCGTGTCGGCTCCCGTGCGCATGCGCGGGAGTGACGTCATCGCGGCTTCGCGGAATGACAGCGACGGAGCTGCGAGACCCCACCAAGAAGATGGATGCGGCGGACTACAGGGGACAGCAGCGACTTCGCTGGCTCCTGTGTCAGGTAAGTGACACATAATGGACTACTATGCGATGCATAGTAGTCCATTATGCTTTACCTTTGCAGGGAATGAAAGAGGAAGTAAACTCATCAGGGTTTACTTCCTCTTTAACAGAATAGTCTTTTTTTTTCTGAGTCCAACCAACCAGCCAGTAGGCCTGTTATTTTCTTACTTCCTTGAAGCTGTCCAAACAACATAGCAGTTAGAGGGTTGAGACAAACCAATTAACACTGACAGGTGTGCTTAAAATGGTAAGCTTTTATTTTTGTAAACCTTTATCTTAAAAGAAAAAAGTGGCTTGTTATAACTGCCAATAAAGTGCTAGCTGGAGCTGGGCTTGAAATTAGTACTCACGTATGTAAAGTACATCAAACACCACCCTCTCCATGGACTAACTCGGCTGTTTATTGGGTGACCATGCTGCTCCTCCAAAGATGCAGTGGAGGAATAAATGTAGCCATCCGAAGGCTACTTTCACACTGGGGCATTGGCGGTAAGCTTTACTGTTGTTTTTGTGGCCCTTTTCAGACCCTAGCTGGGCGCTTTTAACCCCCCGCTAGCAGCCGAAAGGGGGTTAAATGCATCCGCAAAGCGCAGCTGTGGTCGTGCTGCCCATTGATTTCACCGCTCCTACAGCTTCTCAAAGATGTGGCTTGTGGAACTTTTTTTGGCGTCCTGCCAGCACACCGCTCCAGTGTGAAAGCACTCGGCTTTCATATTGGAGTGAGAGGAGAGGCTCTTTACAGGCGCTATTTTTAGCACTATAGCACCTGTAAAGTGCCTCAGTGTGAAAGCAGCCTAAGACAGGCGGTGTCTTATTGGCCGATCACCAAGTGAAACTGAAGGTATAAAATCCTGAATATATATATATATATATATATATATATATATATATATATATAAAATATATTCTTTTTTTTTTCAAAATTGTTGACTGTTTTTAATTTATAGTGCAACAAATAAAAACTGCAGAAGTGATCAAATACCACCAAAAGAAAGCTCTATTTATGGGGGGGGGGGGGGGAGACAAAAATGTTATTTGTGTACAGCGTCGCACAAACCGCGCAATTTAAGGCTTACCTGTAGGTACTGTGAACATCTCCTAAACGTACAGTTTAGGAGATATTCACTGTATCTGCATGTGCTGAAGTCATCGGCACATGCGCACTTCACAGGCCGCTTTTGCTGTTTCTTCAGGGCCCGTGCCGTGAACGGCGGCTCCCGTATATATGTGGGGGAGTGACGTCATTGCGGCTCCGGCTAATCACAGCGCCGGAGCCCACGAACCCGGAAATGTCTCCGGGAGACATGTCGCCAGTCACACCGCTGTGCAGGGGCTGCTGTGGTGGCTTTGATCTAAGGTATTTCATAATGAGCTAGTATAAGATGCATACTAGCTCAGTATGCCTTTGTCTTGCAGGTTTATTTTATTTTTTTTCAGAGTTTGCAACCACTTTAAGGTAACAAATGTCCGGCCTTTCTAATCACTTTAACAAGGTTTTGGATGCCGTGCCATACATGGAGGAGGATTGATGACATAGAGAATCCAGCAGCCTGGAGTGTGAGGTCACATGGAGAAGAGATAACCCGGCATGCCTTGTGGGCAGCAATGTGCTCCTGACCTCACATGCACCATGCGCCCGCCTGCCCACAACTCCGCTTATCAGATACCTCAGTGTATTGCCAACCTCCTCCTCCTTACCATCACTCCCTCTCATTAATCAGACTGGCACAAAGTCTCCCCCCTATCCGAGCCAATCCAAACATGAACCCCGATAGAGGTCCCCGACACACTGCAACTCCCAGAAGGCCAACCTCTGCAAGAGGCCGAGCCCAGCCTAATACATATGCAAATATGCAGAGGGTTCGCCAGCCAATGGCGTGACGGGCTGTCACGTGGCGCGCGGACAAGCGCCGCTCATGAATATGCAAAGACGTCGGGCCAATGGCGGCGCAGCTCGGTCACATGGTGCGCTCGGTGAGGTGAGGGAAGTTATCTATCAGTGAACACGGTAAAGAGACTCAGAGCTCAAGTGAGCAGTAGAAGGGGCGGCTCGTCCGCGCGAGACGTCTTC
The DNA here is from genome assembly GCF_037356315.1 of Lithobates pipiens. NCBI lineage: Eukaryota > Metazoa > Chordata > Amphibia > Anura > Ranidae > Lithobates > Lithobates pipiens. Next base: position 45,670,372 of record NW_027507685.1, on the reverse strand, counting down.
CCTCTATACAGAGGGGGCGACCCGCTCCCCTCTAACCGCCAAACCTAACTAAGTGCCGTAGATGAGCAGAGCTCCCCGGCCAGGGGGGACATAACACGGCGGCATTCGGGGCAGCTTAGGCTGGCGCTTCCGCCTAGCATGCGCTGAAAATGCCGATTTTACTTTTCCTCATAGACACGTCCGCCTCTATGAACCAGCGGACGTATCTGGGGACCTCGTATTTGGATATTGCCAAAGGCGCGGTTGAGATATTTATGAAGGTAACGGACGGGACTTGTGTGTGAGTCTCGGAGGGAGGACGGTGGTCTGTAGCGGGGAGGGGGATGGATGGATGGGGGTTATTGGCTTGTTGTGTGATATTCACTCCCCCCTCCCTTGTTGTGTTTGTGTCCCCGCAGCTGCGTGCCCGGGATCCGGCTAGTAGGGGCGACAGGTACATGCTGGTTACATATGACGAGCCTCCATACTGCATCAAGGTAAACGCATCATTCTCCCCTCCTCCCTGTGACACCCGACTCCATGGCGGGACGTAACGCCAGGCCCTCCCTCCCCCAGGAACTGCCCCTCAGGGGGACACGCCGCACAGCGGAGGCCCGCGGCGGGGATGTGAAATTCGGCGGGAGGCGCCCGGTGGCGGCCACTGAAGATGGCCGACATCTTGCTTTTGTATGAGCTCTGAGACTGCTCGAGATGGAGGCGGGGAGGAGAGCGCTGGAGGGTAAAGGGGGCTGGTGACGTCAGCGATAACAACCGACTGATTGGTGGGAAGGAGGTCAGGACACGCCCTTTCCTGTTTTAACCCGAGCTGCGCAGTGATAGGCAAAATAATAGGCAGAGCGGCGGCGCGGAGAGTTCCTCTACTGCCTTTCTGGGGGGGCGGGGCCTGTGCCTGAGGGGGCGGGAAAGAGGAAGTGCGGGCTTCAGTTGTTGGCATGCGGGGTAGGGTGGAATGCTGAGTGTGTCACTTGTGGATGTGCTGTCATCTCCTATAGGAGGAGATCTGCTCCTCTTCTGCAGAGTGTATAACATGAGGCAGAAAAATGGTCAACCTTATTAGCACCTATACTCACAAATGTTACATGTGGTCCTGACCCTTTAATTAAAGAGACACTCCCACTAGTGTTTGTTTTTTTACGTTTTAAATCCTTATTTTTATACTAAATCAAAAATATTAAATTGAGCAAAAAATTGAGTTAAATCTTGGCCAGGCCTTGGGATAGCATCACCCTAGGGTCAGGTATTTAAAACAGCATGGGGGTTGGAACATAGAGGAAGATTACCCCCTAATTTCCACCCTATCAACCCTTCTTCTTTTTAAAACTTACTATCTCAGCTGCCCCTATTAAACAGACCACATATCATTTTATGGATGTTCAGATATAAAGCGAATACAATATATTGATCTATTTTGGGATATATATATATATATTTTTTACACACACGGAAAGAGTATTTAAGCTTTTCTTTCCCTGTCCTTGTTTGAAATGGTAAAAATAAAGAAATTATAAAAAAAAATTGAGGGGGGGAAAAAACAAATGACTGCAGCCACCACATTTAATGGTAAGCTGCACTATATTATTTTAGTTAAATTTTTTTTTACCGCTTAAGGACCGAGTCTCTTTCTGAGATTTGTTGTTTACAAGTTAAAAACAGGTTTGTTTGCTATAAAATTACTTAGAACCCCCAAATGTTATATATTTTTTTATTTCTAACACCCTAGAGAATAAAATGACAGTGGTTGCAATTCTTTTTGTCACACCGTATTTGCGCAGCGGTCTTACAAGCAGACTTATTTTAATAAAAAAAAGACAACAGTAAAGCTAGCCCAAATTTTTTATTTTTTTTTATATTTTGAAAGATAATGTTACACCAAGTAAATTGATACCCAACATGTCACGCTTCAAAATTGCACCCGTTTGTGGAATGGTGACAAACTTTTATCCATAAAAACTCTCCATAGGCGACTTTTAAAAAATTCTACAGGTTGCATGTTTTAAGTTACAGAGGAGGTCTAGGGCTAGAATTATATATAGCTTGTTGGGACGGGGCGCTCTTTAAAATTATTTTATTTTTTATTTTTTTTAACACCGTTTAAAATAAATAAATTGTCACTTTTATTACTATTACAAGGAATGTAAACATCCCTTGTAATAGAAAAAAAACATTACATGACCTCTTAAATACGAGATCTGGGGTCAAAAAAACCTCAGATCTCATATTTACATTAAAATGCAATAAAAAAACAAAAAATTGTCATATATAAAAAAAAGTCCCTTTAAGAGCTATGGGCAGAAGTGATGTTTTGATGTCACTTCCACCCTGCTGTGATATGGAGACAGGTGGGGGCCATCCTCCCCCTTGCTAGTCTCCATACCCAGGCAGGGGACAGACCTGATCTGCTGCACACGTCTCCGGTAAGCAGCGGAGGGGACCGAAGTGCGGCGGGAGGGGGCCCTCTCCCACCTCCGATAAAAGTGATCTCGTGGCGAATCCGCCTCCGAGACCACGTTTATCTTAAACCGGGCTGCTAACTGAAGAAGAGGATACCGGGGTTATGGCAGCTAGCTGCTGCCACAACAACGATATCCTCCTTCAAAGTACCGACGTATAACGATGGTGGGTGGCCCGGAAGTGGTTAATATTTGCCTCTTCTACCACTTTCTTCAAATTGCTGATACTTAGACCCCATACTCACTATTAGATTTTCTGCATATTTTTGTCTTTGTAGTGCAAGGGCCTGCCTGATTGCATACAAATTTAAACTCTTCAGATTTACCAAAATATACCATATGAGGTCAAACCTTTAGACAAAAATCTGCAGAAAATTTAATAAGTGTATGGGGTCTTAGGTAAGCGATACATGGGTCGAATTTCGAAAATCTTATCTATGAATTTTCGTTTGAATTTTGCACCATTAGTGGGCTGCAGCAACAGCCAATATTTAAGTAATTGGGCATGTTGGAAATTTTTGGAAAAACAAACTATTTTCTAATCAATATTGGGAGAATTGTGCAAGAAATTTAACCAAAAAAGAAAGACGCAAGAGTGCAAAAAAAGAAAAATTCCCATTAAGAAAAGATTCTTAGCCACAAATTCTTTTCTGTAGCAACATGAAGTGAAATTGGTTGGTCGAATTTCAAAATCAGTGGTGGCACCATTGGATCACAAAATGCACAAAATTTCTGATTTTCAAAAGAAAATTCTTTCAAAATTCAACCATGTATGGCCAGCCTTAGAGATCTGCTGGCACAAAGCTCAGAAAAATGTAACTGCTTGACGGTCGTGTAACGTAGCTGCGTGGCAGCTCTCCTGTGCCAGATTAAGCACTAGGTACATGATCTACCACTTCTGGGCAGAGGGTGCGCACTGCCGGAAACCTGTCTGTGTTTTGATTTAACACCGCAGGTGCCAGAATTCACATTGGGCAGAGACCTGTCTGCATAAACAAGGCAGAGCTTTGCCCTGTCAGTGGGGAAATAATACATTTTCTTTCCTGCAAAGTAGGGAATAAAATCCATGACTTCCCTTATTAAAATCACCACATTGTGTAAACCAAAACACTGGCTAGGCACACATTTATCCATTTGATCACCCTAGATGGTTAACCCCTTCCCAGCAAGTGACATTACTATGACTGCATCTTTTTAGCACTGATCACTGCAGGCTGCTCGGGCATGGGATGATGTCAATAGACATACTCCCGGCAAAGTAGGTCCACGCTGTAGCCATCATTCTGCTATAGCGCGGATCTGAACAAGTTAATTTCTCAAATATAATTTCTCCTTATGTGTAATTGGGGTCACATGACTATTTTCTTTCCTTTTAGCATGGGCTGTGGGTGGAGCTAAGCCTAAGCAGGTCCCATGTCCTATGTCCTGTGATGTTGTCTTAGCCTTTTCAGTCCTTGCCCCCTCAGCCTTGGACTGATGGCTTCAATCTACTTTGTACAGCCTTGGGGGAAGGACTAAAAAATGCTGAGGCCACATTACAGGCCATGCTCTGGCTTAGCCCTGCCCCACCCGGGTCATAGCGAGTTTAGTTAGCTAGGGGATTTCCTCCACAGTAAGCCATGTGTAGACACGACTTGCTTAGAAGAGAAGCATGTGCAGTGTGGTGGCAGTGGTGCAAAGCCTCTGAGCTTGCAGATTGTTGCCACCACAAACAACAAATTATAGATGACCAGAACTTGTGTACAGTAAAGATTTTGGCTCTAAACAAACAGCTCAAAAACCTTAATGATTATTTGGAATGATTTATTTTTTTATTAGGTTTAGTGACACTTTAAATAATGCAAGCCAACAGAACAGAGTGACCATTACACCTGTCCCAGAACTAAAATGTGACAAAACAAGCTGCCTGGCAAATAATCGTCACACTTGCCTCCAGATGTGGGTGCAAAAAAAAATGTAATGAGATTAACAGTTCTGTACACAAGTGCTTAGCAATGCTTTTTCGGTTTTGCAGAAACACTACAGTCCATTTAACCACTTGTCGACCGGCTCATGCTGATATACATTGGCAAAGTGGTTCCTTCCTGTGAATCGCCGTATGGGTACGCCTGTACCTTTTAAGGGCGATAGCAGGCGCGCGCACACACCCGCTGCGCGGCAGGGAACCCGATGCGCGTGGCCAGCGGGCGTGATCGCGTGCACGAGAGCACACACATCCCTGTTCTGATCGCCCCCTAGTGTTAACCTCTTCACTACCAGTGACATTTACACAGTAAACTGCATTTTTATAGCACTGATCGCTGTATAAATGTCAGTGGTCCCAAAAATGTGTCAAAAGTGTCTGATCTGGTCATCGCCATTACTAGTTTAAAAAATAATAAATGCCATAAATCTTTCCCATAGTTTGTAGTCACCATAACTTTTGTGCAAACCAATCAATATACGATTATTGCGATTCTTTTTTTTTTTTTTTTCCAAAAATATGTAGAAGAATATATATTGGCATAAACTGAGGAAGAAATTTGTTTTTAAATACATTTTTGTGGATATTTATTATAGCAAAATTTAAAAAAATATTGTTTTTTATTCAAAATTGTCGCTCTTTTTTGTTTATATCACAAAAAGTAAAAACTGCAGAGGTGATCAAATACTGCCGAAAGAAAGCTCTATTTATGGGAAAAAAGGACGTCAATTTTGTTTGGGTACAGCGCTTCTTGACCGTGCAATTGTCAGTTAAAGTGATGCAGCGCTGGATCGCAAAAAAATGGCCTGGTTATTAAGCAGCCAAATCTTCTGGTCTGTAAGTGGTTAATATGGGTTTCTATGGGTCACGTTCACATCTGTGCATTTTATGGAAAGGGCCAGGAACCAGCAGGTTGTATTTTTAATCATATAGAATTCAATAAATCAAAAATGTATATTGATTCATATTCCAGGTGCATTTTGCGCTTTTCAACTGCAACCTGCATAGGTGTGAACCAGGCCCAAAAGTTGTAAACTCTGATTTGTCACTTTTACCTACAGGTAACCTGATAATAAAGCTTACCTGTAGGTAAAATGAATATCTCCTAAACGTGCAACATTTAGGAGGTATTCACATATTTTGCAGACTGTGACATCATTGGCACATGCACACTGCACCCTGAATGGTCGGCATACTCAATATGCGACCTAGACTCCATCAAAGCTTACCCATTTAAATGGCCAGAGCCCATGAACCCAGAAGGATGACCGGGTGAAGATGGAAGCCCTGTCAACGGTCACAGTGTGCCCCTGGAGGTCTTAGTTTTATGCATTGCATACTAGTACATTATGATCACTTTCAGAGGACTGGAATTTTTGAGTTTACCACAACTTTAATGGCATAATGAAGGTGCCAGCAAAATCTGTTCGTTTGGATGTGGCACGTGTTTTCTTCCTTGCTTTTCTTGGTGGTTTCCCCCTCTGGAAGAACATTCGAGGCCTAGAAACCACACGTCCTGAAAGGGCTTTTTTTCCTTTTGTGAGACATTTGGAAGGTGAACTTGAAGTCTAAAGCTGCGTACACACGGGCGGACTGTCTGGCCAACTAAGTCCGTCAGAAAATCCGACGGACAGTCCGTCCTACTTTCGAATGAACGGACTTGACCACACACGATGAACAAACAGTCCGTTGAAAGCTTGTACGATGACGTGTACAGCACGTACGACGGGACTAGAAATAGGACATCCAATACACAGCAATGCAACCTTCCGCCGTGTAAATCCTTTCTGAGCATACGCCATACTTAGTCCGTCCAACTAGCCTACTCACGAGCGGACTGTCCGCTGAAACCAAAGTTGGACGGACAATATTACGGAAATTCCGAAATACTTAGTCCGCCAGACTGCACGCTGAAAAAGTCAGCTGAAGCCCACACACGAGCGGACTGTCCGCTGAAATGTTTCGGTGGACTAAGTTGGACAGACAGTCCGCCCGTGTGTATGCGGCTTTAGATTAGTCCAAGTGTAAGCAAGCTGTCCTGTACCCTTGTTCTTAATTAATTTGTATTTCTTCAGCATTGTATTCCCTGTAGACTCAAAGCACTTATGAGGTGGAACACTTGGACGCACTAAATTGAGCAGGTTAATCTACCGGCATGCCTTTGGAGCAGTGTTTCTCAACCTTTTCAGTTGAGGCACACTTTAAAACTATAGACAATCTTAAGGCACTCTTTAAAATTGTGAACAGTCTCTCAGGGCACCCCATTCTAAAATGTAAAATAAAATTACAATAGCTTTATATATTGTAGCAACATCCACATGTAGGACATTGAATGTTGGAGGTGATTTATTCTTCCAAAGCAAATACTTTTGCACTCTGATACTGACTAGTATTCCAATGTTTCTCTTCTCCCTCAATTTCCCTCCATCAGTCAGCTAATGTCACCCCAGTGCTGAGGGAGAGGGGCACAGAAGAGTCAAACAAGGATGCTGTGGAGGCAACAGACATCCTCCTTAGTAACTGATAATGTCATTGGTTGTTAGGATTCCAGTGTCAAGAAAGTCATAATGGTGCATAATGAAAACGCATTGCTTTTGTGTAACTAAGGGGCAAGCTTGATCCATCTGCTGGTTTGTATACAATTTTTTTATACATTTTTAGCCATTTTGCCAAGACACCCCAGGGGGGTCTTGGCACCCAGGTTGAAAAAGGCTGCTTTGGAGTAGAGGCACAGAGAGAATATGCAGACTTCTTGCAGATTGTGTCCTGGCTGGAATTTGAACCAAAGCAGAAGCCACTGTGCTGGAGCTACAGTTTGACTCACAGGCCAGTGTGGACCGGCTTTAAACAGCCTTTCTGCTACTTCAATACAAGCCTATGGGAATACAAAAGCAGCTTGAAACGGGTCAGAATGTGGTCAACTACAGCTGTCAGTGAATTATTGATTTTGGAAGCTTCTCAAACTGATGTCAAAAGAAAGCTCGCTAACAGCCCCAAGTACATAGACATGGACCCTTACAGAGAGTGCAGCAAATACGTTTTTGGTAGCCAGAATAATAATCATTGTTATTTTTTGGTTCTGTGAATGTAACATTTTACCTGCAATGCTTTGTTGGTACAGGTATTGGTAGTATCACATTGAAAGGTAAAACAACAAAGCTATTGGAACTCTTTGAGCTGCTAGGCTGTTTTTAGCGCCATACAGCTTTAGCGCTAGAATGCCTGTAACTTTTTAAGCAGTGGTAGTTTTATTGTTTTTTTTTTGTTTTTTTTCTCAACACTGTGGACTCTTTGCTGAGTTTCATATTGCAAAGACCCTTGCTAGTTTCTCCTTGTGAGAATGAAAACCTGCTATGTTAACCAAGTTTGCTTGTGGCTGAGGCAGCTACAATAGTAGGATTGGTTAGGAACTGTCCAGTGCTGATTCTGTTCTGATATAGGGTCAGGCATGTAGTGTTGTTAGTTATTTTATAGTTTTAAAGCCAAACATCACCGCCACATGTAGCATAACACGGGACTGTAATATTTCATGGACCAAAAAAAATCCTGCGTCGTAAATTAAAAATTGTAATAGACACAAATATAGTATGAAGCTCAAAAGTATATTAATAAGGAACAGTGTGAAACTGACTCTTGTGGATTTGTGGTCTAGGCCCCCCAGTTGTCTTAACACTTAACCACTTGCCGACCGCCTCACGCCGATGTACGTCGGCAGAATGGCACGGGCAGGCATAAGCACGTACATGTACGTGATTTGCCTCCCGCGGGTCGGGGGCCCGATCGGGCCCCCGCCCGGTGCCTGCGGCGGTCGGTTTTCGTTCGGGAGCGATCCCGGACGAGGGGACGGCCATTCATTCATGGCCACCCCCTCGCGATCGCTCCCGACGAATGGAAATCCCCGGTGACATCACTTCCTCTCCTGTAATGTAAACACAGGAGAGGAAGTGATGTATTCTCTCCTCCGTGTCGGTATTTTTCGTTCCGACACGGAGGAGAGCGGATCAGTGAGTTGCACCAACACATCCCACACACAGTAGAACATGCCAGGCACACTCACACCCCCCCTTTACCCCCCGATCACCCCCCCAATTACCCCTGCCCCCCCAGTCACAGTGACACCAATGTCATTTTTTTTTTTTTTTTTTTGCATTGGTGTCATTTGTGACTGTAATAACTGTTAGGGCAGTTAGGGTTAGCCCCCTTTAGTTCTAATGTACCCCCCTAACCCCCCCAATAAAGGTTTAACCCCGTGATCACCCCCCGTCGCCAGTGTCACTAAGGCTGGGTTCACATTGCAGCGGTTTATGAGAACGAATGTGATTCGCACCGCACTGCAGTGCAAATCACATCCGATCTCTGTGCGATTCGAGTTCAGCCATTCGCCGCACCCGCCGCACCCGCCACACCCGCCGCACCCGCCGCAAATTCGCACGGGACCCTTTTTTTGGCCCGCAGCAGAATCGGATCGCATGGGTGTTCACACCATGCGATCCGAGTTTGCAGATCGCACTGCGATATGCGAACTGATCTGGGGGTGTCAGTAACATTTCACTGACACTCCCAGCAGTTCGCATAGGGCAGTGTGAACTGCCGCCGGGAGGCATGCGATGCGGGAACCCGCCGCGGATTCGCGGCGTTTCCGCATCGCTCCAGTGTGAACCCAGCCTAATAAGCGATCATTTTTCTGATCGCCGTATTAGTGTCACAGGTGACGCTAGTTAGGCAGGTAGGTATTTAGGTTCGCCGCAGCTTTTTATAGCGCTAGGGACCCCCATATACTACCGCATAAAGCCCCCTGATTGCCCCCTAGTTAACCCTTTCACCAGTGATCACCATATAACTGTTACAGGTGACGCTGGTTGGTTAGTTATTTTTTTATAGTTTCAGGGCACCCGCCATTTATTACCTAATAAAGGTTTAACCCCCTGATCACCCGGCAGGTGTCATTTGTGACTAATAACTGTTAGGGCAGTTAGGGTTAGCCCCCTTTAGTTCTAAGGTACCCCCCTAACCCCCCCAATAAAGGTTTAACCCCGTGATCACCCCCCGTCGCCAGTGTCACTAAGGCTGGGTTCACATTGCAGCGGTTTATGAGAACGGATGTGATTCGCACCGCACTGCAGTGCAAATCACATCCGATCTCTGTGCGATTCGAGTTCAGCTATACAGATAGTATGGCTGAATTCGTGTCGCACCCGCCGCACCCGCCGCAAACTCGCACGGGACCCTTTTTTTGGTCCGCAGCAGAATCGGATCGCATGGGTGTTCACACCATGCGATCCAAGTTTGCAGATCGCACTGCGATATGCGAACTGATCTGGGGGTGTCATTAACATTTCACTGACACTCCCAGCAGTTCGCATAGGGCAGTGTGAACTGCCGCCGGGAGGCATGCGATGCGGGAACCCGCCGCGCATTCGTGGCGTTCCCGCATCGCTCCAGTGTGAACCCAGCCTAATAAGCGATCGTTTTTCTGATCGCTGTATTAGTGTCACAGGTGACGCTAGTTAGGCAGGTAGGTATTTAGGTTCGCCGCAGCTTTTTATAGCGCCAGGGACCCCCATATACTACCGCATAAAGCCCCCTGATTGCCCCCTAGTTAACCCTTTCACCAGTGATCACCATATAACTGTTACAGGTGACGCTGGTTGGTTAGTTATTTTTTTATAGTTTCAGGGCACCCGCCATTTATTACCTAGTCTCACTAGTGTACCCCTAAATTTAGGGGTGTCTACTTTCTAAAATGGGGTCATTTGGGGGGGGGGGGTTTGTGCCATCTTGGCATTTTATGGCCTTCAAAACTGTAACGCCCTTAGAAAGCCTGAAGGCGGTGCTTGGTTTTTGGGGCCCCGTACGCGGCTAGGCTCCCAAAAAGTCCCACATATGTGGTATCCCCGTACTCAGGAGAAGCAGCAGAATTTATTTTGGGGTGTCATTTCACATATGCCCATGGCATGCGTGAGCAATATATCATTTAGTGACAACTTTGTGAAAAAAAAAAAAAGTTTGTAATTTTCCCGCAACTTGTGGCAAAATATAAAATATTCCATGGACTCAACATGCCTCTCAGCAAATAGCTTGGGGTGTCTACTTTCTAAAATGGGGTCATTTGTGGGGGTTTTGTGCCATCTTGGCATTTTATGGCCTTCAAAACTGTAATAGGTAGTGAGAAGTGAACTCAAAAAATTACGCCCTTAGAAAGCCTGAAGGCGGTGCTTGGTTTTCGGGGCCCCGTACGCGGCTAGGCTCCCAAAAAGTCCCACATATGTGGTATCCCCGTACTCAGGAGAAGCAGCAGAATTTATTTTGGGGTGTCATTTCACATATGCCCATGGCATGCATGAGCAATATATCATTTAGTGACAACTTTGTGAAAAAAAAAAAAAAAAAAAAAAAGTTTGTAATTTTCCCGCAACTTGTGGCAAAATATAAAATATTCCATGGACTCAACATGCCTCTCAGCAAATAGCTTGGGGTGTCTACTTTCTAAAATGGGGTCATTTGTGGGGGTTTTGTGCCATCTTGGCATTTTATGGCCTTCAAAACTGTAATAGGTAGTGAGAAGTGAACTCAAAAAATTACGCCCTTAGAAAGCCTGAAGGCGGTGCTTGGTTTTCGGGGCCCCGTACGCGGCTAGGCTCCCAAAAAGTCCCACATATGTGGTATCCCCGTACTCAGGAGAAGCAGCAGAATTTATTTTGGGGTGTCATTTCACATATGCCCATGGCATGCATGAGCAATATATCATTTAGTGACAACTTTGTGAAAAAAAAAAAAAAAAAAAAAAAAAGTTTGTAATTTTCCCGCAACTTGTGGCAAAATATAAAATATTCCATGGACTCAACATGCCTCTCAGCAAATAGCTTGGGGTGTCTACTTTCTAAAATGGGGTCATTTGTGGGGGTTTTGTGCCATCTTGGCATTTTATGGCCTTCAAAACTGTAATAGGTAGTGAGGCGTGAAATCAAAAATTTACGCCCTTAGAAAGCCTGAAGGCGGTGCTTGGTTTTCGGGGCCCTGTACGCGGCTAGGCTCCCAAAAAGTCCCACATATGTGGTATCCCCGTACTCAGGAGAAGCAGCAGAATTTATTTTGGGGTGTCATTTCACATACGCCCATAGCATGTGTGAGCAATATATCATTTAGTGACAACTTTGTGTAAAAAAAAAAAAAAAATTTTTTTTTTGTCATTATTCAATCGCTTGAGGCAAAAAAATAAAATATTCAATGGGCTCAACATGCCTCTTATCAATTTCCTTAGGGGGTCTACTTTCCAAAATGGGGTCATTTGGGGGGGTTTTGTACTGCCCTGTCATTTTAGCACCTCAAGAAATGAGATAGGCAGTCGTAAACTAAAAGCTGCGTAAATTCCAGAAAACGTACCTTAGTTTGTAGATGTGACAACTTTTGCGCAAACCAATAAATATACAATTATTGACTTTTTTTTTACCAAAGACATGTGGCTGAATACATTTTGGCCTAAATGTATGACTAAAATTGAGTTTATTGGATTTTTCTAATAACAAAAAGTAGAAAATATCATTTTTTTTCAAAATTTGCGGTCTTTTTACGTTTATATCGCAAAAAATAAAAATCGCAGAGGCAATCAAATACCATCAAAAGAAAGCTCTATTTGTGGGAAGAAAAGGACGCAAATTTTGTTTGGGTACAACATTGCATGACCGCGCAATTACCAGTTAAAGCAGCGCAGTGCCAAAGTGTAAAAAGACCTCTGGTCATTTACCAGCAAAATGGTCCGGTCTGAAAGTGGTTAATTTTGACTATGGCTTACAGAATGTGTGTACACTGGACTCCTTCCTCCTGGCACCTTATTCCTAAATAGCTTTCCATATATTATCTGTGTTTTTGGTATGGATTACCATAGTGAGTTAACGGCAATACCACTTAAATGACTCCAGATCCCATGATAAAGAAAACTTCTCCACTCTCATGAAATGAATGTGAGTTATGCACAGACTACAGCTTCTTTTGGGCCACATGTAGCTGCTTGTGCCTTGAATTCTTTCAGACTGGAATATTTTTACACATATTTGTGAAGGAAATAGCAGTTAATGTTAATTTTGTGTAAAATTTTGTATTTTCGGCTAGTTTATGTACAGTGGATATAAAGAGTCTACACACTCCTGTTAAAATGTCAGGTTTCTGTGATGTAAAAAAAATGAGACAAAGATCCTTTCGGAACTTTTTTCACCTTTAGCCTAGGTTCACATATATGTGACGTGGGAACTATCGCTGGTTCCTGCATTGCATGTCTCTAGCAGGCAGTTCACACTGCCCTCTGCGAACTGCTGCGAGCGTCAATACAATATTAATGACGCCCCTAGATCAGTTTACAGATCGCAGTGTGAACTGTGAACTCGCCCAGGAATCGGATCACATGGGCGAGATTCGGTCTTTACTGTGTTACCTTTTTAACAATGAGAGCCCTCTGATGCTTTGGAAGCTCTCTGTGGGCCATGGCTCTTGCTGTAGGATGCAACTAAAAAGATGTCAGGAAAGACCTACTAGAACTGAACTTTTATTTGGGGTTAATCAGAGGCACTTTAAATTATGGCAGTTGTGTACTGACTCCTAATTAACATGAGTTTGAATGTGATTGCTTAATTCTGAACACAGAATTTTGGGTTCCTGGAGGACTGGGCTGACTTCTCAGTCGGCCACCAGTACTATAGAAGGGACGGACTGCACCTAAATGAGGAGGGTTCAGATTAGATGGGAGTAAAGATGGCCAAAAAGTTAGAGGGGTTTATAAACTAGTCGACGGGGGGGGAGGGCCTAGAGGTAGAGATAGTCAGCGCGGAACATATTCCAGAGGGTGGCATTAGTGGTAGGTTGACTAAAGCACATAAACCCAAGGTAAGTATAGTAACAAGTCCTAGTTGCAATCTCCAAACACCCAATAAGAGGTTGCAACCAGTCTAAACTATGTGGCATGTTCACCAATGCCAGGACCTCGGGGACAAGATGGGTGAACAAGAGATACTGTTGTACGAGGAGGATTTGGATTTTGTGGGAATTTCAGAGAATTGGTTCAACAGCTCTCATGATTGGCTGGCAACCATTCAAGGGTATACCATTTATCGCACGGATAGAGACCGTAAAAGGGAAGGGGTATGCCTATATACCAAGAATAATGTACAAGTGAATGTGAGAGATTACATCACTAAGGGAGCTAGGGAGGAGGTGGAATCCTTATGGGTAGAGCTCCCAAGGGATGAAACTAATAGCAAAATAATCCTGGGAGTATGCTATAGGCCCTCTAACCTGAGGAAGGAGGGGGAGACGGATCCCCTATCACAATTTTGGATTAGCAGCAAGGATGGGGGAAGTGTTATCATAATGGGGGATTTTAATTATCCAGACATAGAATGGGCGGAGGGAATCGCGCATTCGTCTAAGGCTTGCCAGTTTCTAAATGTCTTGCAGGACAATTTCATGGGTCAGATGGTAGACGCACCAACTAGAAATAAAGCGTTACTGGACCTACTGATTACCAACAATACAGACCTGATCACAGATGTGGAAATATGGGGCAATTTAGGAAAAGGTGATCACAGGTCAATTGGCTTCAGTATGGATCCCACACATAGGAAACATAAGGGAAATACAAAACACTAAATTTCAAAAGAGCCAACTTCCCTAAACTACGAACCTTGCTAGAAGGCATAAATTGGGATAAAATATTAGGAACAAAGAACACGGAGGAGAGAAGATCATTAGCCAATGAATCCCATTGGGTAATAAATTTAAAACGTGAGCAAAAGTCCTGGGTGGCTTAACTCCAATGTAAAAATGCATATAAGAGCAAGGGAGAAGGCCTTCAAAAAATACAAGATTGAGGGATCATCATCAGCATTCAGACTTTATAAAGAATGCAACTAGAAATGTAAGGGTACAACAATTGGAGGGGCTAAGATAGAACACGAAGGACACATAGCGGAGGAAAGAAAAAAAAAATCTTTAAGTATGTTGTGATGGAACATCCCCACACTGAGTGCTTTTGTCATATACCACCTCCTCCCAGTCTGAATATAGATATCAGGTATTCCAACTGCTCACAAGCACAAAACAAGACGATACCTGTTTGAATGCTGAACATGGACTGATTTGAGATCTCACACAAATATATACACAAGGATGACAATACAAACTGTAACCAGAAACCTAATTAACATGAGCTAATTACTAATCGTTTAGACAGCCTAGGTGACTCAGAAGCATGACCTTTAGGACAGACTTGCTGTCTTTTAGCTCAGAAGACACAATCAACATTATCATAAACACAGAAAACCTTCTCACAGTAGCAGAAGCTAATTACAGTTAACAATATAAACAGTGATCTCCCCCCTCCTCAGCCTAGTAGCCACCAAACTATAGTAGAAGACTATCAGTCTCCTATCCAGTTCTAGAGGCCTGTGATCAGATGTATTATAATATCATTCTGGGTGATATTGTGGATAAATATTACTGTTCTATTTAAGTAACCACCTTCTCATTGTCCATTAAACAGCTGTCTGTCATTTTTCTCATTCACTCTGTGCTTCTCATGGACACAGGGTGGCTTAGGCACAGGAGGTGCATGGGGAGGTGAAACAAGGGATTCCCAACCTCTCCAAGGGATTCTGGGTTCCACAGGCCCTCCCGTTGCATATGTAAATGGCAAAAAAGGGAGGGCAGACCAAATTGGCCCCATAAAGAATGAGGAAGGACATCTGGTTACAAAGGATGGGGAGATGACAAAGGTATTGAATTTTTTTTTTCTCCTCCGTCTTCGCAAGGGAATCACGGGGCTTCAGTAACCAAAACTGCAGTGTTTATCCTCATGACACATTATAGGAAGCACCTCCATGGTTAACGGGACAGAATTAAAATTAGACTTGGGAAACTTAACATGATTAAATCACTGGGACAAGGTGGCTTGTACCTGAGGCACTTGGGGAACTCAGTCAAGTAATTGCCAGACCATTGTTCCTAATTTTTTACTGAAAGTCCACTGACTGGACTGGTACCAGCTAATTGGAGAAAAAACAATGTAACACTAATATTTAGAAAGGTCCCAAAATACTTCCCTGGGAATTAGACCAGTTAGCCTAACATTAATAGTATGCAAGCTCTTGGAGTGGATAAGGGACTATATACAATATTTTAGTAATGAGAACGGTATCATTAGCAGTTTGCAGCATGGATTCATGAAGAATCGTTATTACCAAACCAATCTATTGACCTTCTATGAGGAGGTGAGTTGCCATCTAGATAAAGGAAGGCCTGTAGACGTGGTGTATCTGGATTTTGCAAAAGCATTTGACACAGTTCCGCATAAACGTTTACTGTACAAAATAAGGTCCGTTGGCATGGACCATAGGGTAAGTACATGGATTGAAAACTGGCTACAAGTGCTAATTCAGACGGTGGTGATAAGCGGGGAGTACTCTGAATGGTCAGAGGTGGGTAGTGGGATCCCCCAGGGTTCTTTGCTGGGACCAATGCTATTTCATTTGTTCATAAACGACCTGGAGGATGGGCTAAACAGTTAAATATCTGAATTTGCGGACGATGCTAAGCAGGGCAATAACTTCTCTGCAGGTTGTGTAATCCTTGCAAAAAGATCTGAACAAATTAATGGGGTGGGCAACTACATGACGTATAATGTAGAAAAATGTAAAATAATGCATTTGGGTGGCAAAAATATGAATGCAATCTATACACCTGAGGGAATCTAGGATGGAAAAGGACCTGGGAGACCTAGTAGATGATAGGCCCAGCAATGGCAAGCAATGCCGAGCTGCTGCTAACAAAGCAAACAGAATATTGCCATGCATTAAAAAGGGGATCAACTCCAGAGATAAAGATAAGTCTCCCGCTCTACAAGACTCTGGTCTGGCTGCACCTAGAGTACGCTGTCCAGTTCAGGACACCAGTCCTCAGCAAGGTTGTACTGGAAATGGAGCGAGTACAAAGAAGGGCAACAAAGATAATAAAGGGTCTGGAGGATATTGTTTATGAAGAAAGGTTGCGAGCACTGAACTTATTCTCTCTGGAGAAGATATGCTTGAGAGGGGCTATGATTTCAATGTACAAATTCCATACTGGTGACCCCATAATGGGGTTAAAACTTTTTTGTGGAAGGGCGTTTAACAAGATACGTGGCCACTCATTAAAATTAGAACAAAATAAATTTTAACATTAAACTACATAGCATTGTCCACCAAAATGCATTTAATAACCCCCCTGTCATACGTCCCAGATTTACCTGTCCCTCTTGGGTGCCTGGGACCTCAAAGAAAAATAGCAGGATGTATAGTAGTAGGAGTTCAGTGAATGGATTTACCCAGGGAAGTATGGTGAGCGGTGTATTTTAATGAATACAACGCCTGCTTGGATTGGCAGAGGCTGTAGCATCATCTGCCCTTCTCTCTCTCTCTCTCGTTTACTGTTTGTAGCTGAAGCCACATACAGTATTAGCAGACATTTGGGGGCTGACATTCATCGGGCAGCATTGTATACCTGGCGTATAAGACGACCCCCGATTTTTGGGCATTTGACTACCCATTTTCCTTTGATTTGTTTATGCTTTGCCTAAATCTCCTGCCACTTTGCCGTGTTTGGTTGGCCATGTGCTACAGCCTGGCATTCAAGTGTATGGCTGTACTCTTGTAAACACCTTTTGCTTTTTGTATCATTTACCTGTGCATGTGAGCCCAGCAGTTTTCCTGCGTGATGCAAAGAAGCATTTATGTAAAGCCATTCATTTATATTCTCCTATTTTATTAGATTTTGCAGATATTAAAGTACAAAAGAAAAATGTCCATGATGGACCAGAAAGGTAAAAAACATATCCATAACAGGAAAACAGACATATAAGAGCTTTACAATGAGATCTGTAGAAACCATAACAATGTAGTCTTACCAAAGAGAGAGGAAGAACAAAAATCTTCATGGCAAAAGCTAATCCAAATACATACTGGGTATGGAAATATAAGTCGAACAGAAAACAATAGGATCCCATTTATAATATAGAGAAGATAACTTCTACATACGTGGATGTCCATTTGTAAAACCACCTCTGTCTAGGATGCTATTAAGTGATGAGCCTGAAAACACGATAGGGAAAAAGTGTCCAAAAGGAAAGAGAGGGAAAACGAGGGGTAGGGATGCAGGGGAGAGGGGACATGGTCACTAAACTTTTATAAGAGGGCACATGCACCTAACGATCCAGGAAGTACGTGGGCACTCAAACAGTAGTAGAAATAAGAGGCAAAATTGGAAGAAAAATAAAACTTAGTCCAAATCATCCACATGAGGCTGTGTGATTTCAGATTTGTCCTAGTCTCTGGCAATCATGTTTTCCATATTCTTCATGTCACAAGCCCAAGCGGCCAAAGATGGTGGTTCAGGCTGCTGCCAACATCTGAAGATGACAGATTTGGCTGCTGTCAGAAAGTGTCTAATCAGACTTTATAGTTTGTAGGATCCCGGCAGCATAGAGAGTATTGTAATTTGGGGTTGATGTGGTTATTTATGGCCCACAAGGGCATCGTAGAAACGTAGTATTCCATCCCAAAAAGGGACAATGTGCAGAGACGTACCCCAGACATGAAGCATTGTGCCGGGAGCCTGCAATCAACGCCAACATAAAACGGGGACAGAGGGGTCAATTTTGTGAAGGGCAACAATACCAATGAGAGAGAATATGATCATTTACGTTCTTGGGCATAGGATGCAACTTGTATGATAATGCAAATATTTTGTCCCAGTGCAGTTAATATGCAGGGATATTCAATTAAACGGCAGACTCCGCAGCATGCATGGCTCCCTGGAACTCCCATTATTGGAGTTTTTCCTACTCACTTGGGTGTGCGTTTTTCCACAGGTACAGGTTATTTTTTTCTTTGCATTCCTGTGTCCGTGTGTGTGTGTGTTTTTGCTAATTTTCTAAGACAAAAAAAAAAGTATCCCTCTCCCTGTACATGCATTGTGGTGCAAAAAAATGCATGCTGCTGTACTTTGTTTTGAAAGCACTAGAACTGAACGCAATCTTGTAAACTGGGGTGGTTGGAAAACATTGATTTACTTTGCTTGAGTTCAGGATATATTTAAAAACTGACCCTGAAAGGATGTGGTATGAACGAGCCCTAACTCTTGTGAAAAAGCTACATGAAGTGATAGGAAATCTCTCCGAAGTGAGGGGAATTCCCCTTTTAAACAGCTGTCGGCAGATCAGATCATGTGTCTTATTGAAATTTCCCCTTACTACTTGTGCTGGTGACAACTGTAGAATTTGGGATTTCTCATTTGTCTTGGTGAATGATCACCAGAAAAAAAGAGGGTGAATATATTCCTCAGGAAAACAGACAACACTACATTTTGACAGGGGTTTTAATCCTGCCTAACTGTGAGAACTTTCTCGTTACTCACCTAAGTGAACAGAGCGGAACTGAGCAGGTACCTGTCAAAAATGGGTACCCACTCCCATAAAAAAAAGTTTATTGGGAGGAGAGTTCTCTATCTCCAAAGTGGAAAGAAAAACCTGCTTAACCACTTCCGGCCTGGCTCACGCTGATATACGTCGGCACTTTGAAGAGGGATATCATTGTAATGGCAGCAGAAGTAGCCTCTTCTTCAGTGAGCAGTCTGGTTTCCGTTAAGTGGTCTCTGCGGCGGATTCGCCAAAAGATCATCGGTGGCGGGAGAGGACCCCTCCCACTGCTCTCTGGTGCCCCCCGGCGCTTACCGGAGCCGTCGATAGAGGCGGAGGCAATCGGGTCCTCTTCCTGGCTTGGTATGGAGACGAGTGAGGGGAAGATGGCCCCCACCCATCTCCATACCATTGCAGGGCGGAAGCGGTGTCAAAACGTCACTTCTGCCCATAGCTCTTAAAGCAATATTTTTATTTTTTTTATAATCTTTATCAAACAATTTTCTACATTTTACATAGCCAACATTTACCATTCCATACTCTCAGTTCTTATATTTGGGTTACATATTTAAACTTGATTTCCTTTTACAAATACAATACCCTTATTTTCCTTCTTATTTGATATTCCATTTCAACCTCCGTAACCCTACTCACTCATACATCCATCCATCTCCCATTTATGCAAAAAAAAAAAAAAAAAAACCCACCCCACCCTCTTCCCCTTCGTTCTTCCCTCACCCCCATGCTCCGTTAGTATCCAGATTCCCTTCCTAAATTACCGTTAACAATGCTGGTATATTTATATATTCTTCCCATTTTTGCCATATGATCTTAATTTGTTCTCCCTTTCCTTTTTCATTTACTATTCCTTCCTCCAGGAAGCGCATCTCGTCCATCTCTATTATCCAGTCCTCTATCGAAGGGGCTGTCTCCTTTTTCCACTTTCTTGCTATTACCGTTCTTGCTGCTGTTAGAAAGTATTTCAATATTCCCTTCTTTATTTTTTTTTTTCCCACCGATCCTGGAACCATCGATAATATAGAGACTAATATGTCTGACTGTATTTTGGCTCCAGTCACCTCATTATGTATTTTATAGATTTTCTCCCAGAATTTATGAATCTCTGGACAAGAATACCAAATGTGTGACATTGTGCCAACCTCCCCGATGACACCTCCAACATGTGTCATCATTCTCTGGATATATTCTCCTCATATCTACTGGACATCTATACCATCTTGTTAAAATGTTATAATTTCTCTCCTGATGTCTACTAGATATTGATATCTTATGTGTTAATATAAATGCCCTTTTCAATTTTTCTTTATTTCTTTCCCCAGTTCTCTTTCCCAAACTCGGTACTATCTCTCTATTATTTGATATCAGATATTTATATACGTTGGATAAATTATATGTTGGCTTTTGTTCTTGGAGAAAAAGATTTTCCAGTGGGGTAAGTATTTTATCTAATGTCCCCTCCTTCCTAAGGGCGATAATATATTATTGGAGTTGCCTATACTGCATCCATTTATTTTCATATTTGCCTCCCATGGTTTTGAATTGGGGGAGTATCCCCCCTTCCATTGTCTGAATAATTCTGGTGTCTTCCCCTCTAGGCCATTTCAAAAAATGTATGGCTTCTCTGGCTGGTGGGAATTCCGGGTTGCCGAACAGGGGTGTCATGGGACCCACGTAGGTTGATCCCACTCCACCTCTCATCAAACCATCCCATATCTGCAATGTCGACCAGAATAATGATGGCATCTCTTCTTTTGGGGGTCTATTCTCTTTCTTTATCCATGGCAATACCTTCAATTTAATACCTACGGTTTCCTCCTCCAGCTTTGCCCATTGTTTACCTTCCATATTGTGAAACCAGTCCACTAACCTAGCTAGGAATATTGCTTTTAGATATATTGATAAGTCTGGAAGGGCCAAGCCCCCATCACTTTTTGACCTAAGGGCTCTCTACTTAGCCTAGCTGGTTTATTTGTCCATGTAAAGCTTCCAATTACTTTCTTTAGAGAATTCAACACATTTTTAACAGGAAAAATCGGAATTGTCTGAAAAATATATAATATTTTCGGAAGTATATCCATTTTTATAATATTTATACGTCCTGTCCATGAAAAGCATCCCCTGTCATACTGTTGTAGCATTTTAGTAATTTTCTGGATTATTGGGAGATAATTATATTCCCGAAGTTTCTCCAGTTCTCTGGGTATATATACACCCAGGTACTTAATTACCTCCTGTTGCCATTTGAAAAAAAAATTCTTCACAGTATTCTTGCTCCACAGTATTGATGGGGAGCGTTATATTCAGAGCTACGGTTTTATTGTAATTGACCTTAAAATTACTTAATTCCGCAAAACTTTTAAATTCTTTAATTAGATTTGGTATTGTCGTTACTGGATTTGTGATATAAATTAACAGATCATCTGCAGAAATTTTATATTCTTTAGTTTTTACCTTAATCCCCTGTATATCCTTATTATTCCTGATTGCTACCATCAGATGCTCCATCGCCAAAACATATAACAATGGGGACATAGGGCAGCCTTGCCGCGTACCATTTGTTATAGTCACTGTTTCAGATATT
Organism: Lithobates pipiens; assembly: GCF_037356315.1. Classification (NCBI taxonomy): domain Eukaryota; kingdom Metazoa; phylum Chordata; class Amphibia; order Anura; family Ranidae; genus Lithobates; species Lithobates pipiens. Next base: position 45,648,920 of record NW_027507685.1, on the reverse strand, counting down.
TCCCCATTTGCTCTTATCCTGGCGGTGGGTTTCTGATTATAGGACCATTATTTTTCCCAAAAGTACTGGTCCCACTCCCCATTGTCTCAGTGCCTCTTCAAAGAATCGCCATCCCACCCTGTCGAACGCCTCCTCGGCATCAATTGCCAAAAGGCAGGATGGGATGGCTTGTCTCCGAGCATATTCAATCAGAGTCAGAGTCTTCAGGGTATTATCTCTAGCTTCTCGACCCTCTATAAAGCCCACCTGATCTAAGTGAATGGCTTTTGGTTGTTTTGGTGAGAGTCTATTGGCTATAACTTTGAATATATTCTGAGATCGACATTTGTTAATGAGATTGGTCAAAAATTTCCACAGAGTGTGATCTTTCTCTGCCTTAGGAATAGGTGAGATATATGCCTGCGTACTCTGCGGAGCGAATGGTTGAGTCAGAGATACTGAATTAAGTCTTTTTCATAATTGGAACTAATTGATCTTTAAATATTTTATAAAATCGTGGCGTAAAGCCATCTGGGCCTGGACTTTTACCTATTTTAATTGTGTCAATTACTTTCAGTATCTCAAACTCAGAAAATTCGTTTTCCAGTTGTTCTGTTTCGGTTAAGGTCAACGATGGTATAGCAGTATATTTCTTTATTCTCTGTCGATATTCTTTGGGATCCTGTATTTCTATTGAATTTGGAATGTTATATAGCGCCGAATAAAACCCATGAAACTCTTTCAAAATATCTTTTGGATCATATATCATCTCCCCTGTTTTATTTATTTTTTATCTTCACTATAGCTGTAGTATTTATTTATTTGACGTAACGCACTAGCTAATAGTTTGCCAGGTTTATTTCCTTGCTGGTGATATAATTACGATTTCTATCCCTTATCTTTTTGAAGTAATATTGTTTTATTTCCTTTTAGCTTTTTTTTTAGCCTGGCTCCATGTTTTGTTAGTAGGCCCCTCACTATACACGTTATAGTTTCCCATTGAATGAGAAGGGATGTAATATCATTTAAGTGATCCTGTGTACAATTCAAAATAGCTGCCCGTATCTCCGCTACACATCTTGTAACAAATTATAATTTAATTTGCATACCCCTCTAGGTGCATTACGTTTCATTATATCAATCTCCAAGAAAATAGGGGCATGGTCTGACCACAGAAAATTACCTATCTTTGAGGAGGAAATTGTAGCTATCTGCCCTAAATTTATCAAAAAATAATCTAATCTGTGATATGTATCATGGACTTGAGTGGAATGTATAGTCTTTTTTTATTTTTTTTATTTTTTTTCTCCTGGGTGTAGTGTTCTCCATATGTCCACTAATTGATCTAAAACTTCCTTAAATCTTTTTTTTTTTTTTTTTTTTTTTTTTTTTTTTTTTACATAATCATCTGGAATCCTGATATTGCTGTCGTGTCTACTTCTCTATCGAAGACAAAGTTAAAGTCCCCCCCGATTACTGTCATCTCCTCTGCTTTCTCTATTAATTCCTTCACCAATCGAGTACCCACCTTGATCTGATCTACATTGGGTAGATATATATCAATAAATGTATATTTCATACCATATATTATTACCTTCAGTAATATTGCTCTACCATCCTGATTTGTCCATCTTACTATTACTTGATGGGGTATTGATTTGTGAATTACTATGGAAACCCCTCTAGATTTTGAGTAGGGCTAAGTATCGTGGAACTATATTGGGTAGTTTCTATTTTGGGTTCTTGGTATATGATTGGACCGATAATGCGTCTCCTGGAGAAAGATTATTCCCACCCCCTGTTTATGTAATGAATATACGATTTGTGATCTTTTTCCAGCATTGTTTTAAACCTCTAACATTGAAAGAGCATATCTTGATACTACCTATATATAAGGAGAAAAAGTGAGGAAGGAAGAAATGAAGAGGGGAAAAAAAAAAACCCTCCTTTAAATTAAATCCTGTTACACACAAACTTATCCCCACTCACCCTTCATTCACACACATTTTTTTACTTGACTGACTAGAGTCTACCCTTACTAAGTAAGTTCCCTATTTAGGGGGATATAGGGACTATCCGGGGGCCAGGACACGCTTCCGCTCCGGGTTTGTTTGTTTATAAATTTTTCATGATTAAAGCCTCGTCTAAAATTTATCTAGGGAAATAAGGTAGGCTGGGGGGACACAAAAGAGCCCGAGGGAGAAGAGAAAGGGGGGGAGAATTCCCCCTCTCCTCTCCTTCCTCCCGTGCTATAACATATAAATCAATATCCAAACATATAACCATCCAGAGAGAAAAAAAAACCACATAATGATCTGTAGGAACACATAGCATCATATAATGATCTGTAGGAACACATAGCATCATATAATACTCATTTAACATCCCTCCAATCATTTCTTATCCCCATATTTTCTGAAGTATATTACTTCTTTTCCCCTTAAGTGCACCCATCACCATCAATCTCTATATATACATTTAAAAATCTTATCCCAAAAGAAAGAAAAAAAAATTCTCTTTCCCTTCCTCCCCTTTCCTTCTCTACCCTACCCCTTCTGCTGTGTTTTGCTTCCCTATCGATATTCATCCATGTGTTTTAACCCTCTTATCCTGTGAATTTCTTCTATAACTAATATTCGTGTTCCTTTCTTGTTACGAATATCCATTAAACAGAAAAAAGAAAAAGAAAAAATGTCCCACTCCTCCATTACCCCTCCCCAGCTCCCCCCAACTATCAAGGGTAGTCCAAAATGGCCTAAAAAATCCGGCAAGTCTTTAATTTCACGAAACACTATTTTGTGTCCATTCTGATATACTACTATCTAAAAAGGAAACCCCCATTTATAAAAAAAAAATCCCTTTGTCTCTCAGTGCTTCCAAAAGGGGTTTCACAGTTCTCCTCCAATTTGGTGTATATCGTGACAAATCCTGTAAAAATATAATCTGGGATCCGTTAAACTCAAAGTCCTTTCGCATCCGACCTGCAACCCTAATTTTTTCTTTAATATAGTTTCGAGTTCGTCTGTTGCATCAAATATATTCTTCAGGTAGCACTCTTGTTCCTGGGTTTTCTCTTCCAGAGCCAGCATTTTTTGATCTATAGCCATTTTTGCATCTATCAGATCTACTTTATCTTGGATTTCTTTTAATGATGCTTTCAATAGTTTAATTTCGCTTTTATAAGTATTTTCCAGTCTATATACATATTTATCCATGTTTTCTCTAGTCGGCAGTGATTTTATATATGCCTGCATGTCCCAGCTAGAACTAGTCTCCCCCCACCATATCTTCTACGGGGTTTTGTGTATTTCTCGGGGGACTACTATCCATTGAAGGCTCTAGATCTTAGATGCAAAGCTCAGCTCTGTCAATATCCCGACATCTTTTTGTGAAGGTGATTGCGGATTTTTAAAGAACCCTTTAGTATCTGCCTTCTGTGCTGATTGGGGTTTGGGGGGAATTTTCCCTGTCTCCCCCCCCCCCCCCATTGAACCCCTTTTTGTTTTCTGACTATGGGTGCTTTTTGGTGGCATTATATTCAACAATATTCCATATATCGCAGTCCGACCCAGACTTTCCTTCGGGTATTAATGTTGGCACTATTCAATATATAGGCTTAAAGGGGTAGACATCAGGAATTTTTGCTGACTTGTTTAAACTTTTGCCTGAGCCGAAATTATTTTTGGTATGGCAAGGAGTTTTATTTACAGACCAGAGGGGTTGCGATGGGAGCTCGTTTTGTTCCCAGTGTGGCCAACTTATTTATGGCCCACTGGGAGGAAGAAGCAGTTTTTAAACATCGCCCCCCAGAACTGGTGTGCTACCCTAGATTTATAGACGATCTTATTTTGATTTGGGATGGTACTAGATTGTCACTCGACATTTTTATTCAATCATTGGATTCCAATGATAGCAATATTTTGCTCACATGGAATGTGAGTCAAGATCATATAGTCTTTTTGGATCTGGAGATCAACAAAGATTTGGATAACTACAGGTTGGTTAACCATTTTAAACCTACTGATCGTAACGCTTATATCCCCCTGGGGAGTTGTCATCACCAATCTTGGTTGTGCAACATCCCCAGGGGACAATTCATTAGGTTACATTGTAATTGTACGAGGAGTGAGGATTATATATCTCAATCCGAAGTGTTGATCTCCAGATTTGAACAAAAGGGATATGATAGGTCGGTCTTGAAGGCAGAATTTGAAAAGGTCAAACAGATTGATAGGACTACTTTAGTCTCCACTCAACCTAGGGAGACTAATAATAGTGAGCAAAATTTTATATTATAATGTTCAACATAAAAAATTTGAAAAGATAGTGTCTAAACATTGGTCCATTTTAAAGCAGGACAACATTTTGGGACCCGTGCTACCTACTCGTCCACAGTTTATTTATAAAAAAGCTCCCCTCTCTGAGGAACCGATTGTTCTCCTTTTTGGGGGGGTTCTACGCTTGTGGGCGGTGCAAGCCGTGTAAGCATTCTAAAGTCAACATTAAGAAACGGAAGAAGTTTCTGGCCTCTGCAACTAATAGGGAATACGATATTCGTGCTCTCGGCAGATGGAGCTCCCGTCATTAATCAGACCGGACCATCCGCCCCTTCTCTCCTCCCCACGGCCAGCTCCAGCAGATCTCTCTCCAGTGACCGTAAACAGGGGCCAGAGATTCCTCTTTTGTCCACCGCCAGGTATGTCTCCTTCGTTCACAGACACAGTGAGACAGGACGAGACCAAACCCTCTCTCTGTGTTTCTCAGGAGAAGCCCATGAGGGACGAGTTATTAGAAGCGGCTGCGGCTCGTCACCCAGCTCGGAAGGAGCTCTCTCCCTACACGTCCATCCCAGTCAGTCTCCCCCCCCCCCCCCCCCCCATTTTTTGTTATGACATTTACATATATTTTTTTTTCTTTTTTTTTTCATTATTGCATTTTAGTGTAAATATGAGATCTGAGGTCTTTTTGACCCCAGATCTCATATTTTAAGAGGTCCTGCTTTTTTTTTTTTCTATTACGGGGGATGTTTACATTCCTTGTAATAGGAATAAAAGTGACACCATTTATTTTTATTTTTAAAGAACCGTGTAAAAATAAAAGGGAAAATAAATAAGGGAAAAACGCAAACACATACGTGAGCATATGAAAACTGTATTCAAGCCACACGTGAGGTATCGACACGATTGGTAGACCAAAAGCAACATTTCTAGCCCTAGACCTCCTCTGTAACTCAAAACGTACAACCTGTACAATTTTTGATTTTTATTGGAGATTTTTAAGGGTAAAAGTTTGCCATTCCACAAGTGGGTGCAATTTTGAAGTGTGACATGTTTGGTATCAATTTACTCAGCGTAACATTATCTTTCACAATAAGAAAAAAAATTGGGCTAACTTTACTGTTTACTGTCATCTTTTTAAATTCAAAAAAGTGTTTTTCCAAAAAATGGGCGATTGTAAGACCGCTGCGCAAATCCGGTGTGACAGAAAGTATTGCAACGACCGCCATTTTATTTTCTAGTGTGTTAGAAAAAATATATAATGTTTGGGGTTCTAAGTAATTTTCTAGCAAAAAAATGTTTTTAACTTGTAAACAACAAATCTCAGAAAGAGGCTCGATCCTTAAGTGGTTAAATAGTGTTAGCTGGAGTGAGGATTTAATGGGAATCTTTGTTTACGGTGTTCTGGCATATAGTGTCCTGCCATCGGAGCAGAAGAAGCTTCGGAAAATCTCCGAAGATGAACGGTGCCTGCGCTGTGAGTTGAGGTGGTAGCCCCACCATCCAAGCGGACATAGGGCTGCCGATATTAGAGGGCCGCTCGCCATGCTTCGGCCTCTCTGCGCTCGGCTCTTTTATATTCTAACTTATGTCCACTTGGATGGTGGGGCTAGAACCTGGACTCACGGCGCAGAGGCCGTTCATCTTCAGGTATTTTCGGAATCTGTGTATGCTGTGTACTGAGCATGTGCAGTACACAGCAGACACTATCCGATGGGGGACACAATATGATAGGACACTGGCAAACTTCACTTTATACCATCGGCATTGTAATAGCAAAACAATAGTTCTTTTTGGCGAACTAATAGAAGCTTACTTGAAAAATCGAATTTCGTGTTGTGATTGCCGCCTGTTTGCTGGCAATCTCTTTCTACAACTTTCTGGATTCCCTGCATGCTTTGCAGCTTCTCCTTTGCTGTTTACCTTTATTTTCATATCCCATGGTACTTTTGCTGCCTCCAAGCAGTGATTCCTATAATGACGCCACTTCCTGAAACTCCTCCTCCAGCATCTCGGTAGTTCAGAAAGCAGGCTCTGAAATGAGACACAGCAGTGCCTACTCCCAGGGCTTAGCAAATACATGTTACAGAATTCAAGGAAATAAATGTGGGATTTGTTTACAAAATAGTTTTAAAAACTTTAAGATCATTCAGATTAAGGCTGGGTCACACTGCTGCGATGTATGAGATCGGATGTGATTCGCACTGCAGTGCAAATCACATGCGATCTCTCTGCGATGCGATTTCAGCCATACAGATAGTATGGCTGAATTCTCATCGCAACCGGCCCAAACTCGCACAGGACCCTTTTTTGGTCCGCAGCAGAATCGGATCGCATGGGTGTTCACACCATGCATTCCGATTCCTGTCTGAGTTTGCAGCTCGCACTGCGATATGCGAACTGATTTGGGGGTGTCATTAACTTTTCACTGACACTACCAGCAGTTTGCATAGGACAGTGTGAACTGCCGCCGGGAGGCATGCGATGCGGGAACCCGCAGCGGATTCACCTTGTTCCCACATCGCAGCAGTGTGAACCCAGACTAGTCAATGTGGAAATGAATTTAATTTTATATTTTGACCATAGATACTTTAAATCATTTGTCACTTATGAAAAATGTAAATCTACTGTTCCCTCTATCATTACACTTTCAGGCGGTACTGCAGTCCAAGGGTGGCACAATTGCTCTTCCATTGACAGAGGAGTCAATCTAATGCCCCCTACACATGATCTGAGTATCGTACGGCTTTTTTCGCTTACTATTTGCAAGTAGAAATTGAATGGGTTACTAAATTAAAATCAAATGGTATTAAAAATGTGGCAACATACCAGGATTTTTTTTTTTGCTTGTCCGATCTAATATCGGATAACCTGTCGTGATCGACTCTCGAAAGCTCTGTAAACTAATGATCCGATTATCGTACGATCGCGCTGAAAGCGGCATTTTTCATACGATTTTCGGATCGTGTGTAAGGGCCATTAGTCAGGAAGTGTAACTGTCTGGATCATTAGGTGAAAATAAAGCAAAAACAAATACAATCATAAAACTAATGCAACCAGAAGGATCGGTGAACTTCAATATACAGTCAGTCCCTGAGTTACAAACATGTGACTTACAAACGGAGGCAGGCAACAGGAAGTGAGAGGATATTTAACCCTAGGAAGGGAAATTCAGTCCTGTAAGTTATCATGGGGAAAAAAAGTTATGTCCACTGAAGCTTTATCACCAATCCTTGTTTTCACAACAACCCAACGTTTGTAAAAAAAAAAAAAAAAGTTGCACCCACTTCCGGCATAGATAGCCGCAGATTCTTTGGGTATTTACGCCACTTCCTGCAGGGCCCCGCTGTCTGCTGGGAAACATGGATACCAGAGACAGCGGGGACCATCCTTATTGGGCAGCGCGACTCTCGCATTGGCAGTAGGGAACCGGGAAGTGAAGCAGCAAGGCTTCACTTCCTGATTAGCATACCAAAGATGGCGGCACCCGAGAGCCGATCGAGAGATCGGCTTCAGGTGCCGACATCGCGGGCGCGCTGGACGGGTAAGTGTCCATATTTTAAAAGTCAGCAGCTGCAGTATTTGTAAACGGCGGAACTCCCGCTTTAAGATGTCCAAAAAACATAAGTTATTTGTTTGGCTGGAGTTCGTGCCGGTTCACACTAGTACGATGTGAGAACCCTGCGGATCAACTGCGGGTTCTCGCATCGCACTTGACACACACGGCAGTTCACACTGCCATATGCGATCTGATGGGGAGTGTCATTATGTTAACGACACCCCCATTTCAGCTCGCATAGTGCACTGCGAACTGACAGTTCGGACATGAATCGGATCGCATATGTGTGAACACACATGTGATCCGCTTCTGGTCCGAACAGAAAAAAGGGTCCTGTGCGTGTTTGGACCGAATGCGGTGCGATATCAGCCATACTATCTGTATGGCTGACATCGCACCCGCACAGACATCGCATGTAATGTGAACAGCCGTGCACTGCAAATTACATGCAATGTCTGGCATCGTGCTAGTGTGAACCGGCACTTGCATACAAATTCAACTTAAAGCGGAGTTCCACGCAGAAATGGAACTTCTGCTGCTTTAAAGGAGGTGACCTCTTGACATGCCACATTTGGCATGTCATTTTTTTTTTTGGGGGGGGGGGGGGCGGGGGTGAATACCCTCTTTTTAGAGAGTTCCAGCTCCCACTTCCTCCCGGCACACCGTGACAACGTAAGGGAGGTCACCTCTCCCCCCTTTCTCTGGGCAATCATCTGGAATACATCACAGGTCCCAGATGATTACCCGGCAGTGAAGCCACAGCCGGGTGCCCACAGTTACAATGCAGGCACCGCAGAGAGGAGGGGGAGACGAGCAGGGCTTCATTCCCCCTGCTTCGCTGGACCCTGGGACAGGTAAGTGTTCGATTATTAAAACTCAGCAGCTGCAGTATTGGTAGCTGCTGACATTTTTTTTTTTTTTTTATTAATTTTGGATAAAGCAGGGGATAGTTTTAATCCTTGTCAAATTTATTTTCGCCATCTGTGTCCCACTGCAGAGATTTTCCTTCACTTCCTGTCCCATAGCCATACAGGACGTGAGAGGAATTCCTTGGGGACCCTCAGGCCACCAGAACTAGTGTCCCCATTGGACGATTTCCCCTCTATTACTTTTCCTGGGACAACCCAAAATTTTGAAATTCCTGGTTTTGTTATCTGTTTTTGTTAAGAGTTAACCAGGGTTTTGTGAGACTTGTATACCCCTTGCCGCTGAGCGTACGTAGATCTGCGTACTCGGCTTCCGGGGGTAATACCGGGATGATGCCCGCACCTGCAGGCATCACCCCGGTACTGTTTTTTAGAGCGGGCAATTGGCTTTCCAGCCATAACAACCGATGCGGCTAAAAGCTGCTCGGCTGTTATGCCGGAGGAGCGGGAGGGGACGTCCCCGCCTCCCGCCGCTCTTACCGGGGCTCCCGTTCAATCAGGAGCACCGATGCCTCTGGCGGCTAGGGAGGGGCTGGAATGAAGCCGTAAGCAGATTCATTCCAGTCTCCTAATTGTAAACGCGGAAGTGTCACCACCACTATTACTATCACAAGGGATGGTACTGATTTTAAAATAAATAAGAATTTTTTTTTTTTTTAAAGCACCCCCTGTCCCCGCGAGCTCGTGCAGCAAAGAAAACGCATATGTAAACGGTGTTCCAATCACACGTGAGGTATCGCCGCGAATGTCAGAGCGAGAGCAATAATTCTAGCACTAGACCTCCTCTGTAACTCTAACCTGGTAACCGGAATTTTTTTTAAAGCGTCGCCTATTGAGATTTTTAGGTACCGTAGTTTGTTGTCATTCCACAAGTGCGTGCAATTATAAAGTGTGATATGTTTGGTATCTATTTACTCGGCGTAACATTATCTTTCACATTATGCAAAAAAATTGGGCTAATTTTACTGTTTCGTTTTTTTAAAATTCATGAAAGTGTCCCTTTTCCCAAAAAGTTGCGTTTAAAACACCGCTGCACAAATACCGTGTGACTTAAAATATTGCAACAATCGGCGTTTTATTCTATAGAGTCTCTGCTACAAACATATATATATATATATAATGTTTGGGGGTTCCAAGTAATTTTCTAGCAGAAAATATGGATTTTAACTTGTAAACACCAAATGCCAAAAATAGGCTTAGTCATGAAAGGGTTAACCATTACAATACAGGACACTTTCGCCCCCTTCCTTACCAGCCCAATTTTCAGCTTTCATCGCTCTCGCTCTTTCAATGACAATTGCGCGGTCGTGCTACACTGTACCCAAATGAAATTTTTATCATTTTGTTCGCACAAATAGAGCTTTATTTTGGCGGTATTTATTCACAACTCCGTTTTTTTTTTTTTTTTTTGCGATATAAGCGCAAAAAGAGCGGAAATTTGGAAAAAAAAACAATGTTTTCTTCTTTATATTTTAAAAGAAATCCAATAAAATCTAATTATGTCGTAAATTTAAGCCAAAATGTATTCTGCTACATGTTTTTGGTAAAAAAAAATTCCATTTAGTGTATAATGGTTTGTGTGATCACGGACATATGTACACAAATAATCATGTACAGATGTGTGCAGGTGATCATGTACATATGTGTGCAAATAATCACTGGGACATGTGATTTTAGTGGGACATATGTGGGGGACATGTGTTTTTGTTATTTGGGGACATGTATGTTTTATACTAGACTGGTGATCAGTGAGTAAAAAGCTGTAAAAACAGCTCATACTCACTTATCACCAGCCGCCTACAGCGTTCCGCTCTCCTCTCCTCAGCGACGACTTCCGTGTGAGGAGCGGAGAGAGCCGATTGCCTAGCAACCGGCTGTTTGTTTACATCACATGACAGCTGTGATTGGACACGCCCGTCATGTGATCAGGAGGGCCAATCACAGAGCCCTCCTGCCGACCCAAGATGCGCCGTGTCTGGGTGACACGAGCGGATCGGGATCGCGCCTCTGCGTGGGCACGATCCCCCTCCTTCTGAAGAATGTTATTGAACGTCCAGTCAGAAGGAGGAGGCTCCCACCCAGCCGTATATATACATTGGCCGGGTGGGAGGTACGGTAGTTAAAGTGGTTTTATACCCTTATTTTTACCTACAGGTAAGCTTACAAATAACATTTACAAGTAGGTAAAATGAATATCTCCTAAACTTGTACGGTTTAGGAGATATTCACTTTGCATGCAGCCGCTGATGTCGGTGGCTGCATGCGCTGTGAAGGCTCGGCTGAGGGTCGCTAGCGCAGACGCTGCCGGACCTTGCCTGGAAGAAGACTCCCGCGCATGTGCGGGAGTGCCGTCATTGCGGCTCTGGCCACTCACAGCACTGGAGCCGTGAACCCAGAAGAAATGCAGAGGGCAAAATGTCAGCTCCCTTGGCGTGGACCAGGCTGCGATACGGGAACCTCGTTCTAAGGTAAGTATTTCATAATGAGCTAGTATGCGGTATACACCCACTTTAAATGTGTTCTATATACAAATAACTATTAACGTAAAGCGCCACCCTCCTTAAATAGAGAAGGATGGAAGAAACAGAACACGCCAATTTATGCATACAAAGGCCTGGCAACTTCTAGCCCAGGGATCTCAACTACGGCCCTCCAGTTGTTCAGGAACTACAATTCCCATCGTGTCTAGTCATGTCTGTGAATGTCAGAGTTTTACAATGCCTTATGGGATGTGTAGTTCCACAACGTAGTTTGGAGATTCCTGTTCTAGACTATAGAAACCATTGCTAGTGGTGTGTTTGAGGAAAAGTAATCTACTTCTGATTCCTGTATTGTTCTTTCCTTTTTTACTACACCCAAAAATCTCTGAACATTACACCAGTGGAAAACTTTAGCATCAGCTAACTGTAATTGCAGGTCATGCTTTCCAAAGTCAAATTAATTGTTCCAAGAAGCAGATCAGTAGCAATCAGCAATACATGGGATTAGACCTTTTATCCTGTAAATGTTTCCTACAGAGGGAGAACGCCAAGTTCTTTTTTTTTTTTTTTTTTTTCTTTCTTCCTGAAGTACAAAATTGGAAATTTTTTATTAATAATACCCATCATGCTTTGGAGACAGAGCTGTAGTATTAAAGATCAGCTTCGCTCATAACTGATTTATTTGTATTTTATGTGGCTGCCTGAAAGTTGAATTAGATGTTGCCCTTTCAGGTCTCTTGCACACTTGATACCTAAAAATGTTTTTAGGCATACAGGCTTTTTTTTCTTTTTTTTTCCTACTGACGTAAATGCAGATTATTGTTTTCAATGTGCCTGTACACAGATGCGTAAACATGCGCTGCATAAAGATCAGTTAAATAAACACATAAATTTGCATTGCTGGACAGTATTTTATGCATGTACAATGTTAATTTGAAGACATTAGAATTGTATTCTGGGAGCATATTTACAAATATCGCAAGAAATCGTGAATGGGAATACTGAACATGTTATACAAATAGGTTGTGGTTCAAAATGCATCCGATTTGCTTATATGTAAATTGAGCCTCGGCCTGGATTCACTGTAAAGTTTCATACACCCTTCCATGCGAGTTTGTTTTATACATGATCTTTTTTGCCATCTTCATCAATAGGACCTTTGATGTGCATCAACATAAAAAATGGTCATTAACTTTTTTAACTGTTAACATACATTGCATAGATGTGAGCTAGCACTATTTTAAACGATGACAAACTTGTGTAGGAGATACCAAATGTTTGTGATCTCCGAGTCTGTGACAATCAATACTAATTGCTGTACTATCTAATTGTTTTGGCTATTGCAAGCCAAGTAGTTTATAAAGGTAAAGCATTCATGGTGTAATGTGTTACTAATGCAGCACCCCTTGCACACCTTGATCTCCCCTATGTGAGAGAGGGCAGGGGATCCTCTTCCTGCACCCCCTGTTACAATTTAAAAACAGCATGGGGCTCCATCCAAAAGGTTGCATCATTCTTTCATGCATTGCTGTGCTATGAGTTGTTTGCGGCCCTGCAGCCTCAAATTCAGTTGAGCGAGATGCTCTGTTATGTCACACAACATGGCAAAATCACACAGTTTGTATCTGACAATTCAGGCAAGGACTCCCCTTTATTTTGCAAAAAGAGTAATTTCTTCCAAAAGCTCAAAAAATTGCTTGAGAATGGTGCTCCTACTCAGCCACCTTCCTTTTGTATGGTATGGAACATCTGCATGTTCCGTGCCCAAATGATTGGAACTGACGATGATTTAAGCCCTGTGCACAAAGAAACTTCACTGTTTTTGTGACTGTGGACATTTTTATCCAGTTCCAGAACCTTACCACACAGAGCTTCTTGGTGGATAATTCAGTGGTAAGTTATCAGCCTCATTTGGCAGTTACTTTTTTCATCTTCTCTTTCAACAGTCCAACCAAACCAGTTTTCTCTCCATACATTGCAGGTGTGCCATCATTAGTAAGCCCCACAACTTTTCCCAAGGTAATTTAATTTTATTTATGGATTCCCCCCACCACGTTGAAGATATCCCTCCCAATTGTCCCTTGCATGGCGACCACATTCAAGAGCTCCTCACTGACAAGTTTTCCTTCACATCTCTTACAAAAATGGCTAGATGAGCTGTATCATTATTGTCAGTGCTTTCGTCAATAGCTAATGAAAACGCCAGATAACTGCATGATTCTTCAGCCAGCTGTGTTGTAAGATTCCACGCTAGGTCCCTGACTCACTCTGTGATGGTGTTTCTTTGATAAGCTGACCTTGTTAAAAGCCTGTCTCTGCTCAGGGCTCACCTGTTCACATATCTTCAGCATACACTGCTTTACAAATGCACCTTCTGAAAAGCACTTTGAAGCTTGCACAATTTCTTCAACCACAAGAAAGCTGGTTTTCACGGCTGCATAATTTTTTGATATTCAGTTGATAATGCAGGCTGCCTTTTAATTCTTTGACCTTTTTATGTTGCTTTTCTTGGTGGCTAAGGTTTAGCATATTCGGCTCTGTGTATGGTCTCAAAGTGCCAGTGTTCTGTCAAAAAGTGTCCAGCCATCGGATAGTGTCTGTCCCGTACTGCGCAGGCGCAGCGCTTGCGCAGTACGGAGGAGAAGCAGACTCCGAAAGAAGAACAGCGCCTGCGCAATGAGTCCAGGTGCAAGCCCCACCATCCAAGTGGACATATGGTTGCACATAATAAGAGGGCCCCTCGTGGCCTCGCTTCGCTCGCCACGCTTCGGGCACGGCCTCGTTTCGCTGTCCTATTTTTTATTCTAACTCTATGTCCACTTGGATGGTGGGGCTTGAACCTGGACTCGCATCGCGCAGGCGCCATTCATCTTCGGAGACTTTCGGAATGTCCTTGTCCTCCGTACTGTGCAAGCGCAGTATAGGGCGGACGCTATCTGATGGGGGACACTATTCGATACATCACCGGCATAAATTGTATTCCTTTATCACTGCCTTGTAGCAAATAAGACATACTGGCTTCTCTCCATTAAGTACAAACGTATTCACCTTCCTAGCTCTCATGAAATTGCCTTCCCTCTGCATCAACTTTTCTTTTCTTGGACTTATTGGGGTTATTTGATTGTAGTTTATGGTCCCTATATCTCTGTAAAGTGACATGGAATTGGTCAGTTTATCCAAAGTTTACCGCTCCACCTGCCAAGGTATGTAACCATGTATGCAGTGCTGTGAAGGGCAGGTGCAGACCAGCATGGAGCCCACTCACACTTCTGTGCCAGTTGATGCAAATTTGAAAAGGAGGGTAACATGTCACTGGTATCCTCCACAAGAAACTTTATTGGAGACTGCTCAGGGATCAGGAGTGCGCTACGTACAGTGTGGAGGGATCAGGAGTGCTCAACTTACATAGAGGAGGGGGTCAGAAGTGCGCTAGGTGCCGAGTGGAGGGGGTCAGGAGTGCGCTAGGTGCCGAGTGGAGGGGGTCAGGAGTGCGCTAGGTGCCGAGTGGAGGGGGTCAGGAGTGCGCTAGGTGCCGAGTGGAGGGGGTCAGGAGTGCGCTAGGTGCCGAGTGGAGGGGGTCTGGAGTGCGCTAGGTGCCGAGTGGAGGGGGTCTGGAGTGCACTATGCACAGTGCGCAACATCTCATTGCCACCCCTCCTGGTTTCGGACCTCTGCACACATCTGCCTCCACAGCCCCCCCAGCTTCCTCACATCTGTACACTCTCCTACCTGGCCCAGCTCTGGTACCTCCCCGTTTAGGCGGCTCCCTCCCTATGTATTGGGCTATAGATGGTACCTACCTGTGTAAACAAACAAAACAAAGATGCAAAAAAAATAAAAAAAAATCATGTTTAATAGTTTTTTATAAAATTTTGCAAACAGGTCATTTTTCTCCTTCATTGAAGTGCGCTGATGAGGCGGCACTGATAGGCTGCACTGGTGGGCACTGATGGGCAAAGACGGGCACAGATAAGATGGCACGGATGGGTGGCACAGATGGGGGGCACTGATAGGTACCACTGATAGGTGGCACTGCTGGGCACTGATGGACGGCACTGCTGGGTGCTGATGGGCGGCACTGCTGGGCACGGATATGTGGCACTGGGGTGCAGCACCTTTGTTTAGGCAGACTGTGGGCACTGCTGGGTGGCACTGTGGGCACTGCTGGGTGGCACTGACGGGGGGACACATTTTTTATTTAGGCAGGCAAAGCAGGTGGGCACTGGTAGGGGGCAGGTGGGCACTGGCAGGGCTGGCCGTGATCGGGACTGATGTCCCGATCACGGCCGTCGGTGAAAGGCTTTTTTTTTTCTCCTCGCGCTGTCAGCGCGAGGAGGAATTATAGCCGATTACCGGCTCCGTTATATCACATGATCAGCTGTCATTGGCTGACAGCTTGAAGTAACTGATCAATTCAGTCTAGTACTATTATTATCAGTTATGTATTCCTTTGTCTAGTCCCTATAGTTCAGCTAAGCCTCAAATACGCCAAGCACATGTTATTGTTAATATCACAATACTACCACCCTTGGCTATGAAATCAATACACGGTCTAAGATCAATCAAATCTCATTTATTTCCCAAGGAAATAATACAGCGTGCATAAGGTATCAATAGAAGTTACAATAATACATAGCATACAATCAAAGTACAATATAAGCCATACTTATCCGACCTTCGCAGCTACGCCTCATGATGGAATAAAAAGGAGACAGAGAGAGACCTCATGGTTGCAACCCTTTTTGTTAAACATACCTCAGCCATACCACACCCTACTGCCAGTCCCATTTGGTTTGGACCAATCAGTGTTCACATGACAGCCCTCCTAATATTACTGACTGCCCTGCCATACTTGGCCTCTGTGGCCAGTATGCATTTGATGTGCCCTGGGCCGTCTTCGTCATCAATCTCTTTGAAGCTTTGTGTACACCAGGTGGGCTGAAGATAACTCCTTTGCTATGCAGATTCTGCCACATTCCTCTACACATTCTAAACATGTGTCATGCAAACATCAATATGGCTGAGTTCGGCTGTACCAACAAATGTGTAGAACTTTAGATATATAACGTTACTTCTTGTTCACTTCCAACACAGCTAATCATGGGATAAGGGGTCGGGATCGGTGATCAGGCGAGTCTCGTAGACTCGCCGATCACAGTGCGCGCCGCGTGCGCCCCTCAGGGGGCGCACAGGCCGCTCGTGCACGGGACTACGTCAATAGACGTAGCCCCGGAAAAGGAGATCCGCGCTGTAGCCGTCATTCTGCTATAGCGCGGGTCTCAAGTGGTTAATAACCCTTCCACTTTTACATATAAATATTTCTATTCATTTTCTCATACCACAATTTCCAGATCTTATCAATTTTTTTAATTTCTCCCTGTCTTGTATATATTACCCTTTCCTTAAGAATTACCCCATTCATGTTCTGTACCCAGTCCCTACTGGAAGGAGGAGTGGAAGACTGCCATTTCTGGGCTGTAAGTTTCCTAGCTTGAAAAAGGCACCTTTTAATATTGCTAATTTGTTGTCTTTGGGCCGACTTCCTCCATCTATCCACCCCAATACACACACCAGAGGTTCCATATCTATAGCCACCTCAAATACCTGGACTATTATTTCCACTACCTCCTTCCAATAATGGTACAACTTGGGGCATCTCCAGACCATGTGTATCATATCCCCCTCTGTCCTTCCACATCTGGGACAGGAGGCATCTTGCCTTTGCCCAAACAATCAGAGTGTAGTATGCTCTATACAATAAGAATGTGTGACCCTTGTTGCCTGGGATACCTGGCAAAGAAAAACTAACAGGGTTGAGAAAAAGGTAGTGGCCGGACAAAACGGCATACCAAAAAATTAAGGGCACAAATAAGCCCGTGTATATAAAAAAACATACATAAATATTAAACAGACATGGCATATCATGTATTGCACGGGATCGCCCTACATGTGTTGCAGCATAAGCCGCTTCTTCAGAGATTCATTGTTTCGGTCTAATCCAAAACATCTCTAAAAATATGCGTCGGGTGTGTTAGAGCTAAGGGCCGGTTCACACTGCAGGCGATGCGAGGCGACACCGACTTGCCTCGCCGCGACCTGCCGCGACCTCAGCGGCAACTTGCAGATGACTTCTGTATAGAAGTCAATGCAAGTCGCCCCGAGGTCGCCCGAAAGTAGTACAGGAACCTTTTTTCTGAGTCGGAGCGACTCGAGTCGCTCCTCTCAGAACGGTTCCATTGTACAGAACGGGGGCGACTTGTAAGATAGCGGCGAGTCGTGTCGCCTCGCATCGCCCGCAGTGTGAACCGGCCCTAAGGGTCGACAAATTATCAGCACTTCATCTTACTGATTAACACAAATGGAGGGTGTATATGGCACACTCTGGGACTAGCCAAATTCTACTAAAATATATATTAAAATATATACATCTCTGAAAAAGATTGCTCCAGAGACCAAGCATCAGGTAAGGTACCTGGGCCAAGACCAAAAGGGAAGAGGGATGCTTTTGCTCAAACAGCAGCAGAGCTTAAAATATTCCAAAGGGTGTATATAAACCACAGATGTTCCAAGGAAAAGTCCTCAAATGCCTGATCCTAAAACAAATCCATCCAAGGAATATCAGAGTAGATGAAGACAAAGTGAGCAGGGTGTCAGAATTAGACAGCAAATAATGTCTGGGCCTCCCGTGGACCCACTGATCCAGCAAGATCAGTGGGTCCTCGAGAGACCCAGACATCATTTGCGGTTTCATTTTGGCACCCTGCTGATTTTTTGCCTTCATCCTTCTTCCCCAAGGTACCTTACCTGATGCTTGGTCTCTAGACTGTGCCTAACATTCATCAGGATGAAGTGCTGGTAAGTTGTCTCCCCTTAGCGCTAACACACCCAATGCATCTTGGAGATGTTTTGAATCAGACACAGAATATGAAGCTCTGAAGAAACATGTAGGCTGATCCCATGCAATACATGATTTGCCATGTCTGTTTTTTAATATTTATTACATCACTCAGTCTTTTTGGGTATGAGTCTCAGCAAGGCACATCTTGACTTGGAAATATTTGCCCACTCTTTGCAAAAAATACTCCAAATGTGCAAGGGCATCTCCTGTGCACAGCCCTCTTCAGATCACCCCACAGATTTCCAATCGGATTCAGGTCTGGGCTCTGGCTGGGCAATTCCAAAACGTGAATATTCTTCTGGTGAATCCATTCCTTTGTGAATTTGGATGTATGCTTTGGGTCATTGTAGTGCTGAAAGATGAAGTTTCTCTTCCTATTCAGATTTTAAGCAGAAGCCAGGAAGTTTTCTGCCAATATTGACTGGTATTTGGAACTGTTCATAATTCCCTCTACCTTGACTAAGGCCCCTTTTCCAGCTGAAGAAAAACAGCCCCAAAGCATGATGCTGCCACAACCATACTTCACGGTGGGTATGGCGTTCTTGCTGATGTGCCGTGTTGTTTTTTCACCAAACATATTTTGGAATTATGGCCAAGACGTTCAACCTTGGTTTCATCAGACCATAATGCGTTTTCCCACATGTTTTTGGGAGACTTCAGATGTGTTTTTGCAAAATTTAGCCAGGCCTGGATGTTTTTCGTTGTAGGAAAAGGCTTCTGTCTTGTCACTCTACCCCATAGCCCAGTTTTTCAATTGAGTACAGTTTATAGGTCACATTAAAGGTGGAAAAAGTTCTGAAATTATTTCTTTGTTTCATTTTTTTACATCACAGAAACCTGACATTTTACAGAGGTGTGTAGACTTTTTTTATATCCACTGTAGATTGAAACATCTATGAGAACCATCGTTTAAAGGCCCATTTTTATATTACTTTCTTTGGTCTTTCTACCTGTTTGGTGCTTCCTATGGTCTGGGGCTGTTTTTGTATTCTTCACACAGGTCCCTTTTTTATACTATATTTACTATTTCTTACCATATGAACTGTTCTTACCTTCTGTGGGGGGAGACTCAGGTGTTCATATCCTGTCTCCTGATAAATAACGTTGAAATAAAGCTTTCTGCACCATTCACAACACATTGAGGTAAAGGGGACAGCTTTTAGCAGGGGAAGAGGGGACGTGGGGCTTAATATTGGGACACAGGCATATCTATAACACATCCCCACAATGTAATTTGTTGTAGGGATTTAAGAGCTGCGCATTAATGTTATGTTTTTCTACACTTATTTGTATATGTAGCACTGAAGCAGTCCTGTGTACTGAAAGTGCTGTGCTAGCCAAGAGCTATTGCACCTGGTCTTTGTATCTGTGTTAAAGGATGGGTGTGCTTCTGGTGCACAAA
The DNA here is from genome assembly GCF_037356315.1 of Lithobates pipiens. Classification (NCBI taxonomy): domain Eukaryota; kingdom Metazoa; phylum Chordata; class Amphibia; order Anura; family Ranidae; genus Lithobates; species Lithobates pipiens. Next base: position 45,629,399 of record NW_027507685.1, on the reverse strand, counting down.
ACCTACATAGGTCTCTATGCCTATGGTGTCTTTCCAGGAAATAAAATATACTTGCGTGCATGGATTGGGTATCTTCATTTAAAAATCTATTCAGATGATCAGTTCACTCCAGTTCAAATGTACACAAGAGCTTCCATTTGCCAGTCATCACGAAGAAAGCAAACTAAGGACTCACAAGCTTGCTAATTTTACACTGCGGAGAGGGAGAAGCCCATGAAGTGGGAAAGTGATATCTGTAAAGTAAATATAAAACAAATGCCAAAATGTGGCTTGTGTTTTTTTGTTTTTTTTTTGTTTTTTTAGGATGCTTGTATTACAGGTAGGCCAGAGTTCAGATAGGCTTGTTTTCTTGGTTTTTTTTCTTTTTTTTCTTTTTTTTTCTTTTTTTACACACACATAGCAACCATCTGTCATCACCTTGTTTGTTTTATCTACAAAGTTCAATGTGTATAGGTAACGTTCTGCAGGTCAGGAAGAGAACTGGCTGGCTGTGCTGTTGCCAAATAACCTAGACTGAAGTCGGTAAATGGCTGCAATACAGGTGATAGGGCTGCATTTTGTGTGACATAAATTTTAGAATGAAGCATTTGGTAGACCAGGGCATGCGTTTATAGTTGGACCATATCTGCTTTAATACAGTATTTTAATGTTACGTATCAGTGTGTTTCACTAAGTGCCAATTTACCTAGACCTTTTACTGGTCCGTGCTTTGCAGTTCAACATTAATTCAGTCTACAGCCAAGAGAAGAATTTGTATGAAGCGTTTTTCTACTTCTGTTCCAGGACATGATGCTACACATGTCTAAATTTAAGTGGCTGATCAATTAAAAGACAATCGTTGGAAACATAGAAATTTATTAGATACAATCACTTAGTTTGGAGTAGCACTTGACAAATCTGGGTAGCAGGTGTTTGGTTGAAGTAGCCTGCTTTTCTTTACTAATCATTTTTATACCAGCTATTGTTTCTTAACTACCCTCACATCTTTCAAGAGTGGGTTTTATTTTTGACATTTAAAAGCAGGGTAGGCCATTGTCTTTAGATGTCGCTCATTGCCTGGCACTCATACATGTTCTCATCTGTATGATGAGCTCTCCATCTATCTCTCTTGTTGAACAAAATTTGCTGTTCAAATGAAGCATTGTTTATACGCACTTATGTACATTGATGCTTAGTTAAAAAAAAATAAAAAAAAAAATATATATATATATATATATATATATATATATATATATATATAAATAAAATGTGTGTATGTATGTTCCCTTAAAGAGGAAGTAAACTCATCAGGGTTTACACTTCCTCTTTAAGGGAACACACACACACACACACACACACTGTATATATGTGTGTGTGTGTGTGTGTGTATGTTCCCTTAAAGAGGAAGTAAACCCTGATGAGTTTACTTCCTCTTTCATTCCCTGCAAAGGTAAAGCATAATGGACTACTATGCATCGCATGCTAGCCCATTATGTGTCACTTACCTGACACAGGAGCCAGCGAAGTCACCGCTGTCCCCCGTAGTCCGGCGCATCTATCTTCTCGGTGGGTCTCCTGCTGCGCCACTGTCATTCGGCGAAGCCGCGATGATGTCACTCCCACGCATGCGCAAGGGAGCCGCCACTCGCAGCATATCGCCGTTGACCGCGGCGCGCTCAGTGCGCCTGTGCGCCGCTGTCTACGGCGTATGTGCCGTAGACAGCAGTGCCTGTCTTTCGGTATATATCTCCTAAACCATGTAGGTTTAGGAGATATTTCTTGGACCTACAGGTAAGCCTTAATCCAGGCTTACCTGTAGGTCAAAGTTGGATGTAAGGGTTTACAACCACTTTAAAGGTTGATGGCTGTAGGAGTGTGTGTCTGTTATGTGTGAATGACAGGTTTGTTAATCTGTAGAAAATAAGAGGCTGTCTTGCATTTGAGGACACTTGCAGAAGGCAGGGTCAATGAGCTCTCCCCAAGAGCCAGTATGGATCTTGCAACCTATAATTGTTACAGTACAATGCTGCATATTACTCACTTTCCTTGTAAGTTCCAGTAAACTTTATACTAGAGCACTTGTGTCCAAAACCTGGTTAACAGTCCCACAACAGTTCATGTTTTAATATTCGCATAAGTAGCTAAATCGCATTGCTGACACCAGTAACTTAATCTGTGCATATTTGAGGTTTCTTGCAAAACCTGCTATTGGAGGCTTCTGAAGGCTGGTTTGGGAAACTCCATAATAGGGAATTAGTATCACCTCTTGGTGGCATACGACTTCCGCGAACAGACAGACAATGCACGGACTTGTTGCCAGGTGCTGAATAAACAGACCTAGAGGATTCTGTGAATTGTGCCCACAGCCATTTTTTCTCTAGTTTTCTGGCTTCTGTTAAAAAAGAAAAAGTTTACTGTGGATGGCACAGACTATCTTCTCTGGCTTACTTATAGAAAGGAAACCAAAATAAATTAGATTTATATTTTTTGCCAATTTCCTAAATAATACAATGTCGGTACAGTAATGATCAAGAGTGTTTTTTACATCTGTACTGAGGACTGAAAAATCAAAAAGAAATCGCCTTTTTACAATGCATTTTTATATATTGTCTTGCTGAGCTTGTCCTTCTGGATTAATGCTGGATATGTCACACAGGGTCTTGTCTCTCAAGGATAGTACATTTCTTGCTGACAAATTTTGTATGCCTTTTGCTACTCTGCAGCAAAAAAGGTTCTCCCCTGCCTTTGAAAGAAGTTAGGTGAAAGATAATTGAATGTTAGAACTGCCCAAATGAAAAGTCTAAAAAATTTTTGGGCGTTTGTATCAAAATAGACACTTTAACATTCTAGGAAAAAAACACTGTAACCAGTCAGAATGCATGGATACAGGTGATTACTGGAAGCTAGCACTGAGACAGTGGTGCTACTTTAAAACTACATTTTGGATTCATTCACACTATAGCCCACCCAACAGTTTTCATGCACTTGGCAGGTACATTTGGTGGGCCCTGCAAATATTGCACTTTCAGACAAAATGGTCTGCTAACACTACATACCAGGAATGCAAGTCATTGTGATGCAGCAGCCTCAACAGTATCTGCAGCATTTTGACATGCCTGGCTCTTTTCTATGATACATCTAAGAGATGCATATAAAACAGTTGGAGGGGGGATTCCTACCACAACTGGTTGTCATGCCAATGACAGAACTACCCAAATGGACTACCTAGAATGCTCACTAGCACCCTGGTAGTTAATTGAGAACTACAAGCCATCAGCCACAAAGGCTGGCAATATTTGTATTTCATTCATTCACTGATCTCTGAATAAATGATTTGGCTGTGTGGACAAAGGCTACATTATTTTCAAATTGTGACAGTGGGTGCGGAGAGAAGATCCCTATCCACCTGCTGTCACAGTGGGGGGGGGGGGGCTGATCTGTGAAAGGCTGCAAGAGTAGGAACATGTTCCACTCTAAAAATGGGTTGAACATGTAATGTGTTATCAAACGTGAACTTATCTTTTTAAGCTTTGATAAATTAACCGCTTCCGAACCAGCCGCCGCAGTTATGCTCCCCGGTGCGAGCTGTTGTAGCTGTACAGCGGCTCTTTAAGATGCTTTAGCAGGCATGCCCGCAGCTGTCCCCAGAGCTGATGCTTGTGCTTGGTAGGCGCGATGACCGCCGGGCACCCGTGATCACTCGTGACAGCAAGAAACGGGATCCGTATGTGTGATCACACAAATCCCGGTTCTCTCGGGAGCAGAGACAGATCACGTGTTCCTACTAAGTAGGAACAGCGATCGTTCTCCTCCCCTAGTCAATCACATCCCCCCATAGTAATAACACCTCCCTAGGACACATTTAACTCCTTGATTACCTTGTAGTGTTAACCCCTTCCCTGCCAATGACATTTTATACAGTAATCAATGGCTATTTTTTAGCTCTGATCACTGAGTGGTCCCAAAAAGTGTCCGATCTGCCTACTACAATGTCGCAGTCACGATAAAAATCAACTATCACCGCCATTACTAGTAAAAAATAAAAATGCCATAATTCTATCCCCTATTTTGTAGACGCCATAACTTTTGCACAAACCAATCAATATACGCTTATTGCGATTGATTATTTTTTTACCAAAAATATGTAGTAGAATACATATCGGCCTTAACTGAGGAAACTTTATATTTTTTTTTTAAATTGGGATCTTTATAGCAAAAGTACAAAATATATATAATATATAAATCTTTTTTTTTTTTTTTTTTTTTTATTGTTGCTCTTTTTTTTGTTCATAGCCTAACAAACGCAAAGGTCATCAAATACCACCAAAAGAAAGCTCTATTTGTGGGGGGAAAAATTTTGTTTGGGTACAACGTTGCACAACCGCGCAATTGACAGTTAAAGCGACGCAGTGCCTTATCGCAAAAAATGGGCCTGGTCAGGAAGGGGGTAAATTCTTCCGGGGCTGAAGTGGTTAAAAAGATATAAGCTGATGAAAATCTCCAGGTAAAAAGCCTGCCATGTCACCCAGCTATGCATATAAAGGCTGCTGGCCAAGTACGTCTTTAAATGACAGCATCTTAGTTCATGAAGTAGACACTGACCTTAGATGATACAAAAACAAAGATGGTGTTGGCCTTGAGCAGAAGGTAGAATAAAGGCATCTGGTTTTACTGTGCATACATGTAAAGGGCACATCTGAAATATTCCACACATTTTACAAGCGGTACCATTCATTCCAAAGAAAGTCAGTTGAAGTGTGCAGTAGAGCTGTGCGATTAATGGTTAAAAAAACGCAATCTCGATTCACTCACCTGACGATCTCTCCCACTAAGAGTAGGCGATTCTTTCATATAAACAAGTGGAGAGATTATCTGCTCACTCAGCTGTCAAAAGAAAGCATCTGGGCAATCTGCTAAATTTAGAACTTGAAACATTGTAACTAACTTACTTCTTAGATCAAAGGGATAGAACTTCTTGTGTAAACGAATAATCTGGGCAGTCTGCCAAGCTTTCAAAGTGTAAATGCAGGAAGTTTTTTATTTTTGTCAAATAACGTTTTACTCAGTAATTTTTCGATACATAACAAGAGTATCACAGCACATATAATGCAAGTAAAGAAAAGGCAGGGAGACTGCTATTAACACACATTATAGTCCTCGGGTCGTATTATTTCGTAAGAAGAAAGAAGAAAAATAAAATAAAATCTCTCTCGCTCATCTGGTAAAGGCGGGCTTATAATAAATCAGCCTATGCCAACTCATAACTGTTCTTATCACTTGGTGAGAGTCACAAGAATACTCTTGGAAAAGGGAAAGAGAAAGATATAGAAAGAGGGGGAAGGAAGTTGTTGTCACCTTATTGGTTCATATCACCTGTTCAAGGAGGATCCTCACGGAGGTGCCAGAGTTCCCATGTTTTATGATGAGCCTCCAGCCTATCCCGAATCCTGGCAGTCATTTTCTCCATCAGCTCCACATCCTTGATTCTAGCATACAGGGCATCGTAAGTGGGAGGGTGTTTCTTTTTCCAGTTAAGGACGATGAGAAAACAGGCAGCGGTCAGGATGTGGAGCGTCAATTTTTTGTGTATTTTAGGAAGTTTTGGCAGAGGTGCTCCTAGTAGATGGTGCCTGGGGGGTCAGGGCTATCTGTGTGTCTAGTAGACGAGTCAGCAGTTGTTGGACTTTGGCCCAGAAGGGAATGATTAGTGGGCAGTTCCAATATATGTGAAGTAGAGTGCCTCTTTCTTTTTGGCATCTCCAACAGCGGTCCAAGGTAGCGGGGAAAATATTGTGGAGGACATCAGGTGTCATATACCAGAAATAAAGTATCTTATATGTGTTCTCTTTGTATAGAGTGCAGTGGGAGCTTTTTGCTGCCTGTGACCATATCGTCTGCCATTGCTCCATCGAGATCTCCTCATTGAGGGCCTTCTCCCATTTGACCATATACTGGTGTTTGCCTGTGCCTTCCATTGAGAAAGCATTCAGTAGTTTGTAGATGTCTGATATCAGACCTTTCTAGGCATTGCCTACTAGAATCAAGCTTTCAAAGGGGGAAGGAGGAGAGAATTGTAGGTCAGGCGCGATGGTCAGGGCATAATGGCGTATTTGTAGGTAGCCATAAAATGACTGCCATGGCAGGTCAAACTTGGTCTGAAGGTCTGCGTAGGTCAGTAGTCTGTGCGATCTGGGTTCTACCAAGGTGCCATAATGGAACAGGTTTCGCGTCGTCCAAAATGCAGGAAGTTTAACCACTTAAAGTCTAAATCTTTTTCTGACACTTCTTTCTTAAGTTAAAATCCAATATTTTTTGCTAGAAAATTACTTGGAACCCCCAAACTTTATATATATATATATATATATATATATATACACACACACAATGGGTTGACAAATTTGCTTGGAATCTAGGAGCCAGCTAAAAAAGTTAGGAGCCAGGTCCGTGATGGCAATCCGGACCTGTCCCTGGCCTGACATGGAGACGAGTGAGGGGAAGATAGCCCCCAGCCCCCCACCTGTCTCCAAGTCATTGCCCATAGCTCTTAGAGTGACTTTTTTTTTTTTTTTTTTAAATTGCATTTTAGTGTAAATATGAGATGTGAGGTCTCTCTGACCCCAGATCTCATACAAGAGGACCTGTCATGCTTTTTTTCTATTACAAGGGATTTTTACATTCCTTGTAATAGGAATAAAAGTGACACACACTTATTTTTTTTAAAAGAACAGTGAATAAAAATAAAAGTTAAAATAAGAAAAAAATAAATATTTTAAACGCGCTCTGTCCCGCCAAGCTTGCGTGCAGAAGCGAACGCATATATGAAAGCGGTGTTTAAACCACACATGTGAGGCATCGCTGCGATCGGTAGAGTGAGAGCAATAATTCTAGCCCCAGAACTCCTCTGTAACTTAAAACATGCAACCTGTAGAATTTTTTAAATGTCGCCTATGGAGATTTTAAAGGGTAAAACTTTGTCGCCATTCCATGAGCGGGCGCAATTTTGAAGCATGACATGTTGGGTATCGATTTACTCGATGTAACATTATCTTTCACAATATAAAAAAAAAATTGGGCTAACTTTACTGTTGTCTTATTTTTTTTTTTTTATTACCGTATAT